>NW_004567104.1:34254920-34272592 GCF_000260355.1 Condylura cristata
GGAGCAGCAGGCAGGTCAGGAGATATCTGCCACGCCATGTGGGTCACCTCCAGGGTAAGGATCGAACTCATGTGGAAGTGGCTTTAGCTCTTAGTGCAGTGCTTTAACCCGTTGCGCCACCAGAGAGGGCCCAACTTTAGCTTCTTAATGCTGTGCTTTAACCTGCCACCAGAGAGGGCCCCAGCATCGCTCTTGTAAGAGATGGCATTACCCTCGTTTTGTGGCTGACACTCAGGGATGTGACATAGACCCCAGACAGTAGCACAGTCATGATTGAAGCTCAGACAGCCTGATCCTAGAGTTCATTGTTCTCATTACTTCCCCAGATTGAGCTCAGAGCACCTTGTAGCACTTCCATTTAGTATCCTTTCCTGCATCTCCAAAATGAAGATGATGATGGTTTATCTGATTGATTTCTAGGGATCACCTTTAATTTGGTGATAACCAGACATGACCATGTCATGAATAAGACACGTTCCTTGTCCTCAAGCTGTTCCATCCACAGAGAAGACAGACAAGTAAACAGAACTAAAATTCAAAATATGTGTGTACCTGCCCAGGCTTTATAAAGTCTTCAGAGCTAAATAAATGCCAGCACTATTTTATAAATATTTTCATCATGCTTGTTTTCTCTTCTCAAAGGAAACCTCCGAAAAGACCAAGAGAGTGAACACCAAAGAGATCTAACAAGGAAGCATGTGGGAACAGTGTCTGGAGCTCAGCACCTTCTCTTCCACTTCAGCACTGAATTCAGTATCTGCAAGAGTCTGCTACAGCCACCAAATCACCAGTATTTGCTTGTATAGCAATGAGTTCTATTTTGTCTATTTGTTTTGCAATAAAGGAAATGGAGTGGCCGACTAGGAGAGGGAAAGGGCCATAGCCTTCATTGCTAAGAGTGCTTGAAAGTATCTGTGTAAACAGGGCTCAGAGCCTGGGGGCAAGTTCGGAAACTGCATCAGGATTTGGAGAGGGATGGACCTAGATCCAAACCACTTCAGAGTCCCCCGAAGCTGTAAACATGCTGCAGGGAGTGTGTGCGAGCAGTGCCAGGGAGCTCTTAGCAGATAGCCCCTCGGGAGGGTTTGGGAAGCTCAGTGGAGAAGGCCTGCCGGTTCTAACCCTTCTGTTTGCCATCAGCTTAACAGATGCTCTGGCATCTGCGCTTCGCATAGCCCCAGCCACTGCGTCTGGATCCACAGCCACCTGCTACTTGCCAGTCTCCTCAGACGAGGTATTTCTGGGAGGCTGCTCCCACATGATGCAGATACTTATCTCCTTTGAGCCCCTTAGAAACCTAAGCAAATTTTAAAACTACTTTTTACCAAAGGTGCTATTTTTCTGTAAAGCTTTTTTTTTCTTTTTTTGGCAAGTCGACTTCAGTCTTCAGCTATTATCATTATATTATTGTTGTTTCTTTTACTATTTCATTTTCTCGACTAGCAATTAAGTGTTTGTAATTTTTTTTTTTCAGTAATCTTACCATTTCAGAGGTGGGAGAGTTTGGGGGCCTTCCTGGTGCAGAGATCACTGTAACCCAGACTCCCTACCCCCCCCACATGCTAGATGCTGCCATCCAGGGTTGTCACCCCAACTTCCAGGGGCCAGGAGTCTGCTGCTGGAGCAGTGGGTGTCAGAAGCCAAGGGAAGATGAAGCATCTTCATACAAAGCTTTTAAAATCCCAAAGTTATTTGTTTTCACTTACTCTGATGCAAACCAAGGGCGAGACAAGTGCAGTTAAGCAAGGTTTAGCTATCCCAGTGTGCTCACGGATGCACCACTAGTTAGGACAGTGACTTTGGTCCTGTCTCTTCCTGTTTCTGGCCTCATTCTCCTCAGTAAACAGGTAGGAATTTATGAACTTTCCGATCTGGTAGATTTTAAATTCTTTGTTTCGGATAATGAGTCCAGAAAGAGACATTTTCCTACTTCTTAAGATAAGTGAAGCCTAGTTGTTTTAACAAGAAGAGTTTGAGAGTTGAAAGCCCGAATTGACTATCAGTCTGAACGGCCCAGGAAGGCTGTGCTGGGCTCGGCTGGGCTGTCTGGCCCCTCCCGTAAAACCTGCTGGGAGGAATGGGAAATAAAACCATCCCGCCTTCTTTTCATTTTTTGCATTTAACTTCTTGGAAACAAATGATATCACCTTTAGAGTTGAGGACAAAGGGGTTCACGTTTCAAGATTGGGGGAAACATGGAAATTGAATCTTAAAACTGTGATTGGGCAGAAGTCATTCTTTCCTATTCTTTTGACCACTGTGATTATTTACCACCTTAATATCATGGTTAAGATGCATTTGGAAAAACAAAGATTAAAAACCTGATTTAAGATCTCACTTTCAGAAAGCAGATTACAGACCACCAGAGGGGAGTTATTTAGAGTCTATTGCACAGACAACTGAAAAGGCTGTGCTGAAAATGAAATTCCTTCTAAGTAAGACATTGTACTTTGTTTCAAATTGAGCTTTTATGCATCATCCCACTTAAAAGTTCTCTTTGAACCCCAATTGTGCAGCCGGAAATGTACCTACCTTTCCAAGTGCCTTGGAGAGCTCCCAGCAGCACACCTTGGTCAAGTTTTGTCATCCTTGTACACCACAGGAGAAAGAACGGGAGTACCAGCTCGTTCAAAGCTAGAAGCTAGAGTGACTTTCACCAATTAGATTTAGGACAGTGGTTGCCATCCAAGACAGAACATTGAATTCCCAAGAACAAACCTGCATTCCTTCTCTAAATAGCTAAACTATTGTCTGCACCATAGGTTCACATGACCTGATGACCATCTGATGACTTACGCTGCTAAACAGCCTGGTTTGCACAATCTTGCTAGAGTTTAGTATGAGCAAACAAACAGGATTTTAAACGGGGTGCAGTTCCTGCAACGCAGGGTTTTAGACTGCAAGTTTCCTTGGACTTTCTCCATGTGTGTGGTTTTATAAGCATCTGTTAAGATTCCGTGTCCATAGAATGTCAGTCATATGTCCTGACTCTAGACTCCATCACTGTTTGGAAAGCAGGGCTCCTTCACCTGCTAATGAGCCCATGTGGACCAGCCTGAATGTCTCTCCTTTACACTTATGTTTTTAAATAGTCATATTTCAAGAAGCAATTTGAACATGTTTCTTTTGCCTTGTATTTGTGAAATGTATTTGTATTTAGTAGGCTTCCATATTGCATTTAACTTGTTTTTGTAACTTCTGGGTTTTTTTGTTTTTTTGGATACTATTGATAAATAAAGAAATTAAAATAATAGTTGCATCGGTCTCCTTCCACCCCTTACTAAGTCCAGAGAGAGGTATTAGCCATTTGCCTCCTAAAAGTAATTTAGGTTTCAGGAAACTTAAAAGAGATCTGAAGAGCTCCTCTTAAAAAAGGTCCTGAGACTGTGACTGGTTGGGAAAGTTAGCACAATGTCCAATAAAACAATTTTCTTTAAAAGAAGCATTGATGGCCCCTCCCTGGCAGGGTTAAAGCACAGCACTATGAAGCTATCACAGCCACTGAAGCACAAGTTCGATCCCCAGTCTGGGAGGTGACCCACATAGTGTGGCAGACCTCTCCTGACGGGCCCGCTGCTCCCCTCAGCAGTGTATTTCAGTAGATTTGCCTGTCCTGCTCCTCACTCTGTCCCTAGTGAAGTCTCTCACCCCTGCACCTCTGGCCTGTATCTCAATTCCTATATGCATAAATAAACAAATCTTTAAAATAAAAATAAAGGAAGCATTGATGATGGGCCTGCGTTAGGAAGAGCTGAGACATCTGGGAGCATTCCTCTATTGGGAACAAGTTCAATTAAATGTCTCCTGGCCCTCCCACCCCCACCACCTGCCATGACCTTAGGAGACTGGAATGGCATCTGATGAGGCTTGCGGGTTAACCTAAATGAGACCAAAGTGGGGAGGTGCACAGAGAGATGTCAAGGTCTCATTGATAACACTTAGTAGCTTTAACTGATACACAATTACCCCATAAGGAGAAATATTTCCAAGGGGATTGAATATTGCCTGGTTAAGACCTCTGTCATGTCTCAGAGATATATGATCCAGACAACTTTCCATTTATCACAGGTATGTTACACTTGCCCAGTAATTTGTCTTCCAAAAGAGTTCTTTATAGTTGATGTTGTTCATGCTTTGTGAGTTTTGGCCGTATGTGTGGAAGTTTGCTGCTAAAATAATAGCCAGGACATCGTGGTTGACTTTGGGGTATCACCAAGTGCTAATCAGATCTGAAGGGTAATCTTTGGTCGTGCTATTGCTACAGATTACAGATCACATTAATCACAATTTTATCTTTAGTTTTTCATTCTCGGAAGGGAATTGGAACCCAGTTTGAAGGGTCCCTTGTCCACAAACCTGCTGACCTACCACACTCTGGAAACACTTCTACATGCTGTAGTATATGTGTCCCAGTGAACAGGAATTAAAATAGGCCTACGTTAGCCCAAACAAGCACACACTTCGGAAGGTAAGTTTCCTAAAACCAAAGTGTACTGTTAAGAATTTTGTAAGTCAGTACAAATTATTTCGATTAGCTTTAATTTGGGAGCACCTGTGTCAAGTTCCATCTGTACTCTTGAATTATTCCGGAAGTAGGAGAAAGAGGGAGAAAAAATAGACGTGAATCTTTCACTCTTCTATCTCTTTTCCTAATAAATCGGCTTCTTTAAATATGAAATCTCTGTCTTGTGGAGAAACCTAGGAAACTCGCTGTGTGCCACTGAAAGGGGAGCTCTGGTGAAACCTTTCCAGAGTGTACCCAAGGACCTCCCCCCCAAACCCACTGACTCCAAAACTACATCAGTTCAGAGGCCACAGCCATTTATATTTAGCACATCATGATCACATCCCTATACTTTCAAGTGCTATGTCTTTAAATTTTTGAGTCTCTGACAGAGGAAAAGTTGTAACTCACCATTTTTTTTTTTAATCATTCCTCTTGCGAGATTGAGCATGCCTCCATAAAGGAATGTTTCTTGTCTTTTGCTGCCATTCCCTTTGCTCGCTTTTCTATTGATTACTGGCATTTTTCTTATTGTTTTGTAATAGTTTTTCATACGTATGCTTTTTAGTCCTTTGTCAGGAGTATGGTAAGCACTAGCAGTAGCAGACAAGAGGGGAGGATATTTTTAGGAATGAGATGAGAAATAATGATGATTTGTATTAAGGTAATGGAGTAGAAGTTACCAAAAGGTTAAGGAGTTAGCATTGATAGGAGTTGGCTATTGACTGTCAGCGTTAAGGAAGAAGTAAGAGTAAAGAATGACCCTAAGGTTCCAGTCTGGACAACATGGTAGACAGTGGTGCCATTTCCTGGGATTGAGGAGAGAGTGTGAGTGCTTGAGTACGGGAGGGAGGAAAGAATGGAAGATGGATTCAATTTTGAATCTGAGTTGCCGAAGACATGCAAATTGAGGATCTTGTAAACAGTTGAATAGAAAGATACTGAAAGAGATCTGGGTTGAAGAGATAGATCTAAGGCTAGACAGCATAGAAACAGTATTCCTGTGTGTGTACAAGATGGTCTGTAAAGAATATATCAAGTGGGCCCTCCCTGGTGGCACAGTAGGTTGAAGCACAGCACTAAGAAGCTAAAGCCACTTCCGCATGAGTTCGATCCCCACCCCGGAGGTGACCCACATGGCCTGGCAGACCTCTCCTGACCCACCCACTGCTCCCCTCAGCAGTGTACTTGGTCAGTCTGCCTGTTCTGCTCCCCACTCTGTCTCTGGTGAATCCTCTCACTGTCACTGCATCTCTGGCCTGCACCCCAGTTCTGTATGCAGAAATAAATAAATCTTAAAAAAAAAAAATATCAAGTGAAAGAAAAAAATTTTTCAGCAGGCCCACCATAAAGGGAACTCTTGAAAAATTGACTGTTTCGCCTGTTTCCTCAAGGCATCGTTAACAAAAAATGCACACCGAAAAATGGTACAATAGGTTGGATTCATTTGAGAGCTGAGCATGGAGAGAATTCACATAGAAAATATTACTGAGAGTTCTAAGGAAAGGTCAAAACTGAGAGCTGTATACATATGGGGCTTGCTGGGAGATAGGTAAAGGAATCTATGAGAAAGGCCAGAAAATGTATCCTGATGATTATCGCTGGAATGCACTGGTCTTATCTGACTGGCTGTGGTGAGATGAGAAACAGAAACTTAACAAGGTTAGGCTCTGTAAAAAGAAATTTGCCAGGAAAATAAGAGACAAGATTACTAGTAAATAAGAATAAAATAACAACCTGGAAGCTTATATAAAATTGTCAGTATGAAACATATTTGAAAGGAAATTTTTGCCTACAAGAAGGCATTTTATTATTCTAGTGCCTAGCCTAGTTGTACATTATAATAGAGTTTGTTGTTTTTCAAGAAATTGGGCAACTCGAACCAAAATGAGGACTCCAAAATTCTTCTGCCACAATTCATAGTTAAAGCTGGTAACCAGTCATCTTTGTATGCATATATTTTTTGTCTTTGGTGCTTGCCACTCATTCTTAATTTTATATCTTAACTTATTTCACATTGACCTATATTATAACATCATTCTAACTGTGGTTGATTTTATAATGAAAAACAATATAATGTAATAATTAACAATCAGGCTTCTTGACTTTAAATCCTGGTTCTGCCCCAGACTTCCAAAGCTTTCAGAAATTACTGAATATCCTTTTATTTACTCTGAGTACTTACCTCAGTCTTTCTAGGAGGATTCAATGAACTAATGTATATAGTTGGGTAGATTCTTAGGCCAAAATTGCTGGGTCAAATGGCAGCTCCATTTTTAGTAATCTGAGATATCTCCACACCGCTTTCCATAGTGGTTGCACCAGTTTGCACCCTTACCAGTAGTGGAGGAGAGTTCCTCAAAGATCCTAAATTATTTTGCGTCTTTGAGGCCCTGATGCTAAGAGTTAAGGGTTACCACTGGCTTCAAGAGTATACTATGAGCCAGGAGCAGGAAAGGAGAGTTAGGAAACATGGTCCTGCTCATGAAGGATTCACTGCTTTGTCATAAGATAATAAAGTAATTTCAACATTCGTTAAATTTGAAAATACAGCTTTCAGGTGTTATTTCAGGTGTTGGAGGCACTGTGGAGGGTCAACACAGCTCGCTTCTCCAGGGTTACTGGCCACATTACAGCCTATATGAATGCAGCACCTTGAGTTGTAATATGTACACCCTATGCCACTATATGTGGCTGTCTTGCTTCTCCTTCTCCAGTTTCCAAATCATCATCCACAAGTATAAAGAGAGTCCTAGAATTCCAAATGCTCCAGAAAAGTCTACTCTGTCCTGCCCTCTATATAGATCCATCACAGAGAGTAAAGAGGGATCCTCAGAACTCTGCTTCTGACAAAACTACCACCCTCCTTGCTCCCCACTATATTCCAGCTTCTCCATCGTGGTCTGCCTTGAGACCTCTGTATCTGCTCTCATCAGTTCTTTTTCCTTATTCATGTTTAAAACCACACGAAGCCCAAGGTCCCCAGTCTATCATTTCCTTCTTCCCTGAAACAGTTTCTTCATTTGTTTTCCAATCATGACCTTTCCTACTTTCCTTCCTTCTTACTATCTCATATTTCTTTTTAATAGTCCATGCCTTTTCTTTCTCCTTTGCTGGTTTTTCTTCATCTCCCTGACTTATAAGTGTTGGATGCCCTCAAGGCTCAGTCCCTGCACTGCCTCTTCTCCATCTACTGCTCCCAGCCTTCTAGTCTCACAAGTTAAAATACCATCTAAGGGTTCACAACTCCCTGGTTTATGCTTCAAGGGCTGACTCACCCTCCCAACTTCCAATTTCATGTCCAACTGCCTATTTAGCTTTGTTTTCTGAGTGTCTGAAATGTCTAAGTATGTGAAATGGGCATCTCTAAATCTAACACATCCCACACCAAACTACAGGATTTCCTAATCAGAATAGATAGTAACTCCACCCTTCCAGTTACTTAGAGCTAAAACCTTCATCATTGGGGATTTATGTCTTCCCCTTACACCCATCATCTAATCTAACAACAAATCCTACATACTCTAAGTTTGAAAATTTATGTTATATAATCCAATTTCTCCTCACCACTTCTACTTCTTGGATCTTTAACCAAGTCATCATCTTTTACCTGGATTATTATGATAATCCCTTGGGGCCTCCCTAGTGGTGCAAGAGGTTAAGTCTCAGCATTATGAAGCCACCTGCAGCCACTGCAGCATGAGTTCAATCCCTGGCCAGGGAAGGGATCCACATGGCACAGCAGACATCTACTGTCTTGCCTGCTACTCCCCTCAGCAGCATATTTCAGTTGATCCACCTATTCTGCTCCCTACTCTGTCTCTGGTGAATCCTCTCACCTCCCTCCACTCCCCACACCTCTGGCCTACACCCTTGTTCTTCTATGCATAAATAAAATAAAATATTTTTAAAAATAAATAAAATTGCAATAATGAGCAGTTAGAATGCATAGGAACCCCATGAATAATATTCTCCCCATAAAAGCAAGGTCCCCCCAAAACATGTACCTTTTCCTGTGTGTTTTCAAGACCCCGAGGATGTAGAAATAATAGAACAGACACCCAAAAATTATCCATTGTTTTTTGTCTCAAAGACTTTATCAAGGTACTGTGGAATTACAGAGAATGTTAGTGAGATGGCTATTAATATGGCAGTGTTGACACCTGGGATTTGTGAATGGAGTGAAGGCTTAATTTCTAGTCTCAAATGGGGCCCCCTTTTCCAGACTTCTTACTTAGAGCTATCCATACAGTTTATAGTCGAGATCTGCAAATGCTGTCGTGTAAGAAAATAAAATCCATGAACTTTAGTTCTAGAAAAGAAGGCTTTTGAATTCCAACTCATGTGTGATTAACCATGTCCTTAGTCAAATTAGTTAACTTCAGGTTCCCCCTTTGGAGGGGGATAGCAGTAACATTTACTTTCTAATATTAAGGTAAGAATATAAAATGGCATATGTAGAGTGCCAGGCATAAGAGAAGTTGATAAATGGCAGCTATGACTACTCAGTCTCCCCTACCAGAGGAATAAAAGCTTCATCATTGACAGGGTGAAAGCTGTCAGTCCTTTTTTCAAAACCAAATAGATTCCACCTCACCACCTTCTCAAACTCCAGGCCAGGAGTGCATGCTGGAGGTTTCTTTAAATCTTCCAAGTGCCTGATGTATTTGGCATTCAGTAAATATCAGTGAACAATGACTTCGTTGTGGTGCAATACACCTGCTTTCATGCTTCCATTGGGATTCCTGAAGGGCTGGCATCGGCGTCTGTTATGTGGTGCACGGGTTTCTCTTTTAAACTGACAGAGTATTTAAGGACAGAGAACCCCCTGTGCGAGCCATTCATCTGCCCCTCCAGAACCCCATCGCTGTGGTTGTTCAGGTCTTGCTTCGCCTGCTCCAGCCAGGGCTCCAGCCCTTGGAGACACATGCTGCCACATCTTCATTATCAACCCTATCAAACTGCCATCTGTGCATTTCAGAGTCTGGTTGGAAAAAAAATAACAAAACAATCAGTTCCTTTTTTATTTCAGCCCCTGGAGGCCAAAGCTAGCAGAAATCTTGCTTTAGGTCTTTATATTAACCCTTATATAGGTCACTCATCTTGAGATTTATTGTAGTTAAAAGGTTCATCCAGTGTGAGAACATTAAGACAATAAATGCTCAAGACCCCTAAGTAGAGACACCTGGCAGAGACATAGGTGAGAGATATTTGGGGAAGTTCGTGATGGCAGCTTTTACCTTGATTTATACTTTGATGATGTTCCTTTCATTCCAGATTTGCCCCTTCTGCCCCTTCCTATGGTTCCTGATAGACTTGTGGCAAACTTTTAGACCTCTTTGGCCCCATTTGGACCCAACTCTGTTTGGCTGGGCATTTACCCATGAGGGGACGGGTAACCTTTGGTGTTTTATCAGAAAGCTATTATCCTTTCTTCTCCTCTATTTCCATGCACATGGTTCCTATTAAAGTTCTATCAAACTAAGAGTATGTTTTGTCTTTATGTGGTAGAAGGCAGACCCTATCAGGGCAGGCAGGTTTTGGGGGGTCTGGGGTGCTCCTCTCCCTGCCCTATAGCACAAGGAGTTTTGATCCTCTAGTTGTTCTGTGTTATTGTGAAAATGGTAAGCCAACTCTGAGAAAATTTCCAAAAAAATCGTAATATTTGAAAATCAAAAATATTCTTTATCATCCTCTATGGCATCTTCTCTTACCCAAGAAAACTCAAGATTTTCAGTGCCTTCCACAAAGGAGAAATGGCAGGCAAGGGTAACGTTAGTGAAACACTGAAAATGTAAAAAAAAAAAAAAAAAAACCCACAAAAATGAAGTTAGTAAAGTACTTATAAAGACCAGTGAATACAAAAGTAGGGTTGAGTTTAATAACAGATAAAAGAAATTACTCTAGATATTTCAGGCAGGAAGGGGTTTAGCAGAGGGAACTAGACATTTCCAAAATCAGTGGAATGAGTTGGAGAAATGAGTCCAGAGAAGGGCACAGAAGGAGACTTCACTGTATGCATTCTGCCCTTCCCCACATTGTACTAGCACAGCACAACACTGTAGAACTGGCCTGCCAACTGCAAAACAGTAAGAGAAAAGAAATAAGCCCATCAGGCTGGATGGAGCCCCCCTCCTAAGATTTAAAATCCAACCTAACTGTAGTTTCAATCTTACCAAACACGGAAGTTCAAATTTACCAATCAGGAGTTTTCCTGGTCAGCACTACATGAGGTAATTCTTCATGAAAAAAGCAAACTCCCACCCCATCCTTTTCCTTAGTAGAAGGTGATTTTGCCTGAAACAATAATTTTTTTTTATTGCTAATGACCTTGTCCTTTGCTCTTTCTGACTACAAAAAAAAAAAAACCATTCCATTTTGAATAAGTTTTTGCACTGCCTTTCTACTTGCTGGATGGAATTCTGCCCACATTTCATGAATCATTTAGTAAGGCCAATTAGATCTTTAAAATTAACTTGGTTGGGTTTATGTTATTTAACATAGTGGAGCTGTTGCCTCTGTCACATCAGCAAGCTGATAACTCAGGAAACTGTCACTGAAGTTTTTGGCTCTGGAGACAAATTGCACCTGCTAGATTCACCTTAGCAAAAGAAAGGATGCCTTATCCGCTAGCACCATTCTCCTCACTTAAATACTTAAATCATTTGCTAGTTTAATCCATGTGCATTTAATTCACAGAGACTAGGTCATCTCTAGAGCACAAACTGCAAAGGAATCTTGAAAATGCCGAGTTCTTACTCTCTAATTGCAGAAATCCAGAAAGGCACATCAGAAAGACAAAACACACTCTCAGTAAATCCATCTATTCTACATACCACATGTTATGTTACAGGGCAACCCGACTGGGTAGCCTGACTGTGGTCATGTTACAGGGCAACCCGACTGGGTAGCCTGACTGTGAGTGCTCACCCATACGCATAAGATTCAACTGCAGACATACACAAAAGGTCAACAATGGGTTTATTTACAAGGGAAAAGGGAATAAATAACTCAGGGAAGAAAGAGGTAAGTTAATAAATGCACTCTCAGTTTACTGACTTGGAACCCCAATAGCACACTGCAAGCCAATGAAGAGCCAAGACACAAGCCATCAGCCATGAGGCCAAGAGACCACTGAAGCCCACACGTCTGGTTTTACCCCAACCTGGCTGCTTAGCTCCACCCTCAGTTCCCAGAGTGCTTCTCTTTGGTATTGATGGAACTTGTAGTTCCACTATCTGGGGTACAGGCGGAGTCCACGAAACCTGTATCTGTACAGTTCGTTCAGGAGATCCTTTCCCCCTTATAGGGACAGAATCCACAGTAGAGCTGTGGAGAACAAAGCCATGCACTACGGAGAATCATGACATGGAGAACTATTATGTGAGAGCTAGAAAAATCATACATTCAGTGTTTTCAAATGATTTTCCCCATGATTCACCCGACCATTACCAGCCAGGTTAGTGAGGATTCTACCCTCTTATTACTTAAATCAGAAAAACCCCTTTCTAATTTATAAATTGAACTTTTGTCAAATGTCTCTCCTACTAAAAGGCAAAACTGAAACCCAGGGAGTAAAGTTGCTCAGAGTCACTGTTTTGTCCCAACTTCTGTGACGGGCTGCAAGACAAGAGGCAGAAAGGCTGAGCAAGCAGATTTATTGCTCCCGGGCAGCAGCTGAGATGGAGCCCCTAGAGTGGGGTCCTGCAGCTACTGCCAACCCAATAAGGGGGAAGGGTCTCATATAGATTCTAAACTCAGATTCCAAAGTGGTGACTCATCCCTGTGTCCTTGATGTGAGGCCCAGTTCATTATCACCTTCAGCTAGTCCCATCCTGGATGCAAGGTCAATTTATTACCACCTTATCAAGCTTGGATGCAAGTCTCAATTCATTACCACCCTAATTCAGTTCTTGTCAGTAACTCTTTGATCACTCCCAACAATCACAAAGTAAGATACCTGTAGTTACTATAGAAAAAAACAAGACCTGCCAGAGATTAGCAAGATTACAGTTACCAAACTTTTGAGCTTAAAAGACTAATTTAATGCCCAACTTGTGTAAGACCAAATAAAGAAACAAGCATTATGAAAGAAGGCCCAATAAGAAAGCAATCTTTTATTTTTTCCTAGAGATAAGTATAGGTAACAGACAGCAAAAAGGAGAAAGATATGATTAACATGAGTCTAAGTGAGGATACCATTTGATATAATGAGTTGAGGTAAAATAGAAGAAACTATTAGAGGAGGCACAAAGGGAAAAATCCAAATGATGAAAATTGCCAAGGAAGCTTGCAAGTCATCTATCTAGTGAGGAACAGTCAGAGAGATAAACAGTAAGACATGACATTCACTGGGTCACAGGTGTGATCAGCTCATTCTGTCACTGTGAGTGGGCCTGGGCATAAAGACTACAGAAGGCAGAGACTTCTTTTTAGTTATTCTTATTTTTGAGCCCAGCATTGGACTTATATAGTAAAAATATCAGGGGTGCTGGTGAGTTTTGTGTGTTCACTGGACTAGGTCACAGGGTAGCCAGATATTTGGTCGAACATTATTCCGTGAGGATATTTGGGGATGATGTTCACATTTGAATCTATAAATTGAGTCAAGTTGTTTGCCCTCTTGATACAGTAAATGGGCTCTCAGATAAGCATTTGCAGATTTGCCTCCTTTGACAAATTTATGACGAAACTGGTTTTCCCAGACCTCTTAATTGTCTGTGGGTTTCCTTTTTTTTCTCTCCTTTCCTTGCAGTTTCTCTTCTCTTGACAGGTTTAGATTCAAGGAAAGGAATCCCAAACAAAAGCAAATAGTGAGAAAGCTGGCTGGCATAGACTCCTCTTCCTCCCTGTGCTGCCCCTGCCCCCTCCCCATTACTCTTGCTGATTCCCCATTTTTGTTTGTCTTTGTGTAAATAAAGGCTGGTGCCCACTGGTCTCCATCCCAGCACTAACTTTTTCTCCCTCCCCTTTGCGGACACTCACCCACCTCCCCTTTTCTTTGTTGAACATTGCATAAATAGCCCGGTAACTTGCCAAAGAGCAGGACAGTGGGCTTTCGGACATGAGTCTGCTGCCCTCCTCATTGGTCGACCAATAAAACCACTTTCCTTTTCTTCAAACTCTGTTTCCTTTTATTGGCGGAGGGAAACTGAGACCGGCATTCGGTAACACTCTTAAAATGGGGGTGGGCCTCATTTAATCAGTTGAAGGTCTGACTAAAACAAAAAGGAAACCCTCCCTAAAAAGTAGAGGGTCTCTCAGGCGAGAAAATAACAAAAATAATGAACAACCATAGACCAGAGACATTCTGTGGGGGTGGAGTGGGGAATGGGATCAAAAACGGGGGGGGGGGGAGGGAGGGAAATGCACGGGACTATGGTGGTGGCACAGGGGTGATTTGGTGATGGGAAACCCGTGGGGATTACAATTGAGATGAAAAAAAAATGTGAAAAATGATGTAAAACTAAACTTTTTAATAAAAAAAAAAAGTAGAGGGTCTCTGTAAGGAGAATTCCTCCTGCCAGACTGCCTTTGAGGTTGTACACTGGTCTTTTCGTGTTTTCAGCCTCAAATTGAAGTGTTGACTTTTCTTGGGCTGTGAATCTTTAGACTCTGCTGGAAATATATTATTCACTTTCCTATGTATTCAGTTTGACCTCCTGCAAAGATTGGTAAATCCAAGTCTAGTTTGCAGATCTTGGAATTTCTCAGCTTCCATAATCATGTTATTTCTTTATTTTTTTGTTCTATTTTTCTGAAGAACACTGACTATTATAACAGGTAACATTTAGCCAGTGTTTATAATATAGTAGACAAGATAGGAATTTTCTTGTATTGATTAATTTAATCTGCATGCTCACACTTAGATAGCTATTATTATTTTCCTTAATTTCCTACAGAGAAAACAAAGGTACAGTGAGGTGAATAAGTTGCCACACAGCTAGTGAAATAAGGTGGCTATGATTTGAGCTTAGGCAGTTTGCTTAGAGTCCTCCATCAGAAACATGTGTTTTCTTCTAACAAGAGGCACTTCTAAGTTTGATGCCTGAATCAATGACTAATAAATGACTGAATGAATAGTAAAGAAGACATAAAAGAGTGGAAAGAAGAAGGTAAGGAGCAACACTGGCATAACTTTTAGAAGGATGGATTTACATGTAAAAAAAGCTAAGTGCTTCATACTTCAGTTTTATTTACCTGATATGGTTATAATGAAGAAGTGCATATATTATAATTTTATTTATCTGATGTGGTTATAATGAAGAAGTGCATATATTATAGCTGTAAAAGAAATCCTAGTCTGAAGATATATAGTTCAAAGTCGTTGACATTGGGCAAATCATTTCATCTCTTCGAGTTATAGTTTTCTTACATACACACAGTTAGAATAATAACACTTGCATGGGGTTGTTAGGAAATACCTTGGGATCTTAGGGCTCTGTCATTTTCCAAAGGAAAAGAAGGAATGGACTGTAGGGCTACTACAGTTCCTCTTCCCAATTCTCTCATAAGAACCGGGAGCTTACTCTTCGGCAGTTCTCAGTCCAGCTCCTCAGGGTTTCTTCAGCGGGTCTTGCTAAAGCGCTGCCTTTCCTGGCCCCTGAGATACAGGCTCTCAAACAAGGAATTCAAAAACTCTGGCCCAGGAATCATGAAACTTGATCCACTAGTGATGTAACTGCTCATATAAAAGCCAACTTCTGACTGCTGCGCTTGCAGATGGTCCTACTTAAATCTGAATAGCTTCTTTGTTTATTCATGGGGCTTTATTTCTAAACCAATGTCTTTGTTTTCATAGGGCTAAGAAACTGAGGCAAACGCTCAAGAAAAAAGCTAACAATGCAAGAAAACACTTTGAAAACTGTAGAAAGAAATCGCTTAAAATAGCTAATAGCACATAGTATTAACTTGTGAAAATTGCTGCAGAAGGTAAGGTTTTATTAGAATTAACAAGACTTTTTCTTTTGTGCCTATATCCACGGCTTTAATTTATTTGGCTCAGTTATTCTGAAATATGAGTGGATTGCGGATTGCCACTTTGTCTTACCATTCCACTTCACATACAAACACAGAACCCTCAACCATCAAAAGAAAAGTTAGTAAATGCAATTTAGGTGAGCAAGGTCTGGACTACTTCCGGAGACGATCTCCTGAGTCTACAGATGCCTTTACATGACTGGCAAAACTATTGGCGATTCCTAAGAGCTGTCCTGTGCCTGAAACTATTGTTGTACCAATCACTGTATAGAGTAGTTTTATTGCATTTTCTGAAAGATGTTATTTTGAAAAAATGAAGTTTTCATATATACTTTTGGTTAGCTGAATTACATTAACATGTTCAACAGCTGTAATTGTTCATCCCAGCATTTTTTAAATTGTAAATAGAGAATTATATATAAACCCTGTGTTGACTGCTCATTGGCATTTCTCATATTTTAAAATATTATAAAAAAATACTTTGTGATTCTAAACTCTAAGTCGGTATCTATCAAAGTCATTTGAAGCTGGGAGAGGGAGCACAGGTGTCTAGGTTAGGGGAGTGTGTTGGGAGGCTTCAAATTATAGTTGTGAGTAAGTGTAGGTATCCAGATAGATCCACAAATTATGGTTGTGAATAAGTGTAGTTATCCAGATAGATCCACAAATGGGCAAGAAGGGTGACGCCTTATTTAAAAGAGTCAGTAGAAAGGACAGTAATGCTTTATAATTTGTGTTTGTTCTATTTTTCTATCTTACTGATTTTTTTTAACAATTTCCTGTGAAACAAACACAGCAGTTATTCTCACCTGACAAGTGAAAAGACTGTGGTTTTGAGATAAAATATTTGATTGTTCTTTTTTACATCTCCAAATCACTCTTTTCATCACTGTCCCCAAAGTTGTTTCATAAATACCTACAAAGTTGTTTAGGAAAGCTACCCCTCCTGCATCATGAACAAGTGGAAGGAAGCTGACAATCAGCAAAAAAGACATTCTGTAACAAATAGAAAAAAGAAAAGAAAAAAAGCAGGACATTTTGCTTTAGTGAAGAGAATTGTGGATCAGCATAACTCATTCACCCCCTACTAGATATCAGGGGCACCATATCCAGACGCCACCACCACCAGATGCATCCTCAGTAATTCTACGCTGAAGTGCCCACTGAGTCGAGTTTACCAGACTGACAGGCTGGTGCTGTGCCAACTTGTCTGATTTACTTTGTGAAACTTAAATCTGTTTCTATAATCTATAAATCTGTCTCACTAGGGAAACCACATTTGAATTCACTGGGATCAATCAGTCTTGAGATGATTTTTGAGTCCACAATGAAAGCTTCCCCACCATAGTCACTGGTCTTTCTGGATGTTGCTGGGGTAAGTTGGCAGTGCAGGAGGTGTTATTAGTCTGCAGGAATATCTGAGAAATTATGGAGCAATTCTTCCAATGAAACAACACTTAATTAGTCTGCCCAACCAAAGCTTTGCTATAATGGAACCCGTATTAGGGACCCTGGGACAACTTTGGAAAGGGTGAGAGAAAGAGTGCAGGACACACTGAGCTTTTCAAGAAGCTCTGATACAAATGTACATCTACATACAAGTAAAAGCAATCTGAAGAGCTGGATCCAGTCTTCCCCTCTGGCCTTGTCTCTCAAGTATTATTATGCTTCCCCTATGCTTCAAGTATTATTAATACCCCTATGTTTCAAGTATTATTAGTACCATTCCTATGTCACAGAAGTGTCCAAAACTCCACGCCTGATACATCCTCCTTCCACCACACACATCTGCCCCCTACTACTCTCTGTCATTCAAAACTGTATCCAATTAGTACTTCTCAGAGTTCTCTTTTACTCCAAGTCTAACTCACCATTCCCCTTTTTATATCTTGAACATAATTGTCATCCCATAAGTCACATTGAATGGCTGTTATAACTTTCATGGAAAAGGTGAGATTGCATCATCTCAGAACATTTTCTTGCTTTCTCTTTCTATAATCTACTATGGAGAAAAAAATCTGATCACAGTGCTCCAGGTCCATGATACATCATAATAATAGCAACTGGAAGTATTTGTTAAATGCTTCCAAATGCCAAACTGATCTTCAAAATATGCCTGAAGCTATTCTTATCATCCTCATTTTATAAGAGTAGAAACTAAGACTTAGGTTGAATAATTCATTCAGGG
>NW_004567104.1:34273522-34275018 GCF_000260355.1 Condylura cristata
CGCCCGCTGCTCCCCTCAGCAGTGTACTTCATTGATCTGCCTGTTCTGTTCCCTGCTCTATCTCTGGTGAAGCCTCTCACCGTCCCTGCGCCTCTGGCCTGTACCCAGTTCTGTATGCACAAATAAATAAAAAACTTTAAGAAAGAAAAAAAGAAAAGTTATTATTTTTTTAATAATATAATAGTTTGTTTTTACATCATGTTGTGACTTTCCCCATCTCAGTTGTAATCCCCATGGGCTTCCCATCACCAAATCACCCATGTGCCATCACCATAGTCCAGTGAACTCCCCCCGCCCCCATTTTTGATCCCATTCCCCACTCCACCCCTGTAAAATGTCTCTGGTATATAGTTGTTTATTATTATTTCCCCATCCCTGGTCCTTTATGCTCCTGCTATGAGTAAAACCATCCGGTATTTTTCTCTAAGAAAAGTTACTTTTAAAGATTATAACAGTAACACAGATTTGTTGTAAAGAAATGTTTGAAAAAATAGAAAAGTATGAAAAAATATTACAATCATTTCTACATGCATCACCAGAATAACCCTATTACCATTTCAAAGTGTTCATTCTCAGTCGTGTTTATATATGAACTTTGTAAGAGAACTCAATTTGTATATGTAGTTTAATGTCCACTTAAGTTTCTTCGTGACACTTTTTTGTAAGCATCACTCCATCACTAACTGTTCTTATAACCTGCTCTACTTGATCCTGGAGCTTTCTGTATGCCTATGTTATCACCGCTACTGAACTGCCAAGTTCCTAAGGTCAGTGCTAGGTCTTCTTTGTCTTTTATATGCCCATCGAGGTATTTCATAGGTCATAAGCATCCCATATGTGCTGAATGTATTCATTGAATTAAATTGAATTTGGTGTAACATTCTTAGCAAAAGAAAAATACCGAAAAAATCCACTTACTACTCAAGATGAGTGTCAACTATGTTAAAACAGAAAATTGCAGCTGTGCACCCAAGTATTGCCTCAAAGGTTTATACTCTTTCCACAGCTCACTTACAGAAAAGCAGTGGGAAATCTGTAAACTATCTCCATGTGGAGACATAGGGGTTAATGAAGCATATACTATCTAAAAGTAGATACTTACACATTTTGGTCACATTATATATTATATCACTTGCACCTTCAGTTCATAATCATGGTCAACAATTTCTTCCAAATAAAGTCTCTTTATTACCTGTACCACAGCTGGTTCCACTGATCAGCCCAATGACAAGGAGTCTGCGTGTCTTTGAAGGGATGGTTGTCTGACAGTCCCCAGGGATAAGCCTTGGTGATACTGTTACTACCTACTACCAAGCTGTTGCAGCAGAAGCTCAGCAAAGAGCTCCATGAGCACTAATCTTTTTAATGGCTGTATTTGTTTACTACAAGAAAGGTTATTTGCAAAGCATTATGGTGGAAAAGTGGGGCTAAAAGGACATTACAATGTCTGTTATGGGGAATCATTCTCTGCTGAAGTTCTAAAAGCACGTTTTTTT
>NW_004567104.1:34275573-34279121 GCF_000260355.1 Condylura cristata
TGATAGATACATATGACTTCAACTTTGTGGGGGTAAGTATGTGCATAAAGAAAAAAGGTAATACATTAAAATGTTAGCAGTGGTTACTTCTGGATGGTGAGATTATGTGCATTTCCCTGCTTTCATTGTAAATCTTCAAGTCTTCTTTTTTGCACTTTTATTTACATTACACTGGAAAAATAATGGAATGGACAGGCAGCCAAACAGAAGAGAATTTTGCTTATTCTCGCCCTCTTAGAGATAGGTAAGGTTTGTGTCTCCCAGTCAAAAAGATTTTACTTTAAACTTTCAACTCAAGATCCATAGTGGTCAGGCCTTTATTAGGGTGCCCTTCCTTCTCCCACCTTTATACCACATGGATTATTGGGTTTGGATCTGATCTGGGTCTAGATCTGACCTGGGTTGACTAGTCTTCACGTTCAGCATATGCATTTTGTTTCAAAGATTTATTTATTTATGCATACAGAATGTGGCTACAGGCCAGAGGTGTGGGAGTGGAGGGTGAAAGGATTCATCAGAGACAGAGTGGGAAGCAGAACAGACAGATTGACGAAGTACACTGCTGGGGGGAGCAGTGGGTGAGACAGAAGTCTGCTATGCCATGTGGGTCACCTCCCAGGCCAACAATAGAACTCATGCTGAAGTGGCTGCAGCTAGTTTCATAGTTCAGCATATGAGTTTTGGCAAGGGTTTGAAGGGACATTTCTCCTGGCAAACAGACTAATTCCAACTGGACAAATAAGATCAAGATAAGAACAGGAGGTTTCCTGCTAGGGACTGGGAACAGAGACAGCTTTGCTCTGGATCCCACCGTGACTTATGGTGGCTCTCCAGAAGCTCTTCTACGCATTTTCAGGGGCTGACTGATGGAAACACATGAAATTTAAAAATAATCTTAAGATTATATTTATTAACCTGAGCTGTTGAAGGGTATCTTAAAAAAAAACTACATCTAACATAGACTTTTTTTTTTTTAGATTTATTTATTTGTACATACAGAACTGGGATACAGGTCAGAGGGGCAGGGGCAGTGAGAGGATTCACCAGAGACAGAGTGGGGAGCAGAACAGGCAGATCATCGAAGTACACTGCTGAGAGGAGCAGTGGGCGGGTCAGGGGAGGTCTGCCACACCATGTGGGTCACCTCTGGGGCCGGATGGAACTCATGCTGAAGTGGCTTTAGCTTCTTAGTGCCGTGCTTTAACCCGCTGCGCCACCAGGGAAGGCCCTAGCATAGACTTTTTAATATATATTATGCATAATAACTACAGAATGGATAATATAATGAGATGAAATAATGGTATTTGGTCCATATCATACTGCAGCTTTGAGGCTTGACTTATTTTTTATTTTCACCCTAGGGCAGATAAGGAATGTCCTGAAGCCTCTTCAGTATTGAACAACCAGGAAAATACTTCATACTCAAAATAAGACTATTTTGACAACCTTCTACAGGACCCACACTCCACACACCAAGTTTGGCAGTCTTTTTGGTAGATCTACATGAGCTAACAGGACCTATGATTTAGAGTCTCCAATAGGCAAAGAAGCAGAGATAATCTCCTCAACTGATACCCATACCTCTCCTCCCATGATCTCTACCAACTTATTTCAAACTTTATTCTTCCTTTACATTATGTCACAATAGTTCTCCTTATTTAAAAAATTTCCCCCCATTCAGGAAAAAATAATGAACAACTACATACGGGAGACATTTTACAAGGGTGGAGGGGGGAATGGGATCAAAAACTGTGAGGGGAGGGAAGTGCACTGGACTATGGCGATGGCACAGGGTGATTTGGTGATGGGAAGCCCACGGGGATTACAACTGAGATGGAAAAAGGCACAAAGTAAATGATGTAAAAATACACTATTATGTTATTTTTAAAATTTCCCCCCATTCTTCTTCAATGTGAAATAATACTTGGTTATTGTAACCACCCGTACCAGCTCCAGCTGAACCAGATCCTTTATCATTTCCCAAACATGCTTTTGCAGTGATGAATAATGCCACCCACAATTTGTACACATTTTTATGTGGACATGTCATGTGTTAAGTCTATTTTTAAAACTGTTTGAAAACTATCAATCTGTTTTTCTAAGGGGTTGCACCATTTTACACCAATAGTGTTATGAGGTTTTTAATTTATCCACAGTCACCAACACTCATTACCTAGCTTTTGGTGTGAGTGGTAATACAGGGCAGGGAGAGGGGCACCCGGAACCCCCAAATCTGCCGGCTCTAAATATGTTCTGCCATCTGCGGCATCAAAACAAAACATGTAAGACCTTTAATGTAAAGGAACTTTAATACAATTAGTAGCAGGGAACCTGGAACCTCCCCTTTTCCTGGGATCACCCTGTTGCAGTATCTTCCGTGTTTTGACTTGCACTTGCTAGTGATATTGAGTATCTTTTCATGTACTTACTGGTTATTTGTATATCCTCTTTATAGAAAGGTATATCAGATCTTTTGTTCACTTATTAATTGGATCATTTGCTTTAATGGATTCATTATTTAATCTGTTTCTATACTGTAAGTCTCTTGAAGGCAGTGATTGTATTTGGACAAAATTATGCGCTGTGGAATCTTTTCCCAATATTTTGGTATGAATATCATCATAATTTTGGGGCTGGAAAGTTAAATCTCAATGCTTTAATCTGATCTATTAATCTGAATTCTTTCACGTGAACGAACCTCCTTCACGGCTCCCTAATACATTTCTATCCAGGCTAATTTAAACCAAAAACAAAAGCAAAAAAAAAACATTTTAGCGTCTCTAATTAAAATGGTTAACAGTGCCTACTTGCTAGACATTAACTTTCATCGTGTTTTAAAAACAAAAGCAATCCCGTAGGAACAAAGGCAAGGATTATATTTTAGGAATGGAGAAATTGAAGTCACATTTCCTGTCCTAGGACACTAAGCTATTTAACAAAAGAACCCCAGATAGGATCAGGGGTTCTGATTTCTGGTCCAGCTGTCTTCACGCTTCAGAGTTGGCTTGATTTAATCCCCAGACTTCAAATTCCTGGGGCTTGCGGTCATAGAGCTGAAACGCCAAATTCCTATGTTCTCACTGAATCCTGCAGCCCGGACACCCCACTCCTGAACTGTAACCAAGTGGGCGGTGCACCGAGACGCGTGAACTCTCAAGGTCAAATAACCAGTCCCAGGAGTGTTCATCGAGGAGGACCCGAACCAAGGGCACAGGTCGCCACACTCCAGGGTTTATAGTGTCCCATACCCCGCCGGGTTCGGAGGGCAACGTCCTCGCGGGCTGTGCCCCCGCCCGCCCCGCCCCAGCACTTTGAAGAAGAAACTACGGCTGTCGGGTGATTTTTTTCGTGATCTTAATATTTATATCTCCACATTGGTTTTTTTTTTCCCCTCCCCCCCTTGTTTGGGGGGGATTTTTATTTTCTCTTGTTTTTAAAACTCTATCCTTATATATCACAATAATGGAAAGAAAGTTTATAGTGTCCTTTCACAAAGGAGTAGTTTTAAATTCCATTTAAAATGTGTATTTATTGGATTTTTTTTTTTT
>NW_004567104.1:34279221-34324034 GCF_000260355.1 Condylura cristata
CCTACAGCGCCACGCGCCACGAGGGGCGGGCCGGCCCCTGAGTGGCGCGCGCACCACGCCGACTCTCGCGTCGGGCGACTGAGCTAGGCCCGCCCCACTTCCGACGCCGCCTTCAGTTCAGGTTCCGGGGCGCCGCGGAGCTCCAGGCCTGTGGCTCTCCCGCGGCGCTCCTCGGTCTCAGGGCCGCGCGCCCTGCGGCGGCCGGGATGGAGGAGGCCGGAGCGGCGGTGGCCACGGCTGGGGAGGCCGAACTGAACTTGTCCCGCCTCAGTGTGCCCCCCGAGACCCTGGAGACCGAACTGGAGTTGCGGGGCGAGGAGCGGCGCGGCGCCCGGGAAGCGCTGCTGCGGTTGCTGCTGCCGCACAACCGTCTGGTGTCGCTGCCGCGGGCGCTGGGCAGCGGCTTCCCGCACCTCCAGCTGTTGGACGTGAGCGGCAATGCGTTGACTGCGCTGGGGCCGGAGCTGCTGGCTCTGCGCGGCCTGCGCACGCTGCTGGCCAAGAACAACCGGCTCGGCGGGCCCGGCGCGCTGCCCAAAGGCCTGGCCCAGTCGCCGCTGTGCCGCAGCCTGCAGGTGCTCAACCTCAGCGGGAACTGCTTCCAGGAGGTGCCCTCCTCGCTGCTGGAGCTGCGCGCGCTGCAGACCCTCAGTCTGGGCGGCAACCAGCTGCAGAGCATCCCCGCGGAGATCGAGAACTTGCAGAGGTGAGGGCGCTCCGTCTTCCTTCGCTGCCTGAGGGCAGGGAGGCCCGGCCGCGTGCGGGAGCAGGGTCTCGGCGCTCTGCAAACTGGCGTCAGACTCTCGCTGTTACTCGGTGGCACTGACTGCTGCGCTGCCATCTCTAGGAGTTTAGTGCAGGTCTGTTAGGATCGTGTGTGTGTGACAGTGTTTGGCATGCTTTGGCAGTGTTTGGCTTGCGTGTGTTTCCCCGACGCAGATTTCCTAGACAGTTTCTGGGTCCGAGGGAGTAATCCGTACGGAGCAGGTACTCAGTGAGATGCAAGGAAAGTCGAGGTGGGAAAGTCCTTGCTCAGAAGTCTCTGGTGATGTTGCACGCCCATGGACCAGTTTGTGCCTTTCAGCACGACACACTGGGTTCTCTGATCTGACCCTTGCTTTGAGCTTTTTCTGCACCTTCTTCTCAGAAATAGTACCAGCAGTGTTACATGGGAAATTAAGTGAGCCTTCACTTTGCCAGCACTAAAGAGGTTTTGAATGGAAGCACTGCCTCTGTGATTGTTTGGAATGTTGCCTGCGCTTGGCAAACTCCTGTTCATCCTTCAGAACCAGTCTCAAGGGTCTTCATTGTTTCCTTTCTTTGCTGCTTCCTGGGTAGCAGTTATTTCCTGAACTGTCTTCTCTGTAGCCTCCTTTTATTGCTTCTTGGACAGCAGTTGTTGCCTAAACAGTTCTATGTATCATTCATTTTGCCACTGCATGCACTTTTATTGATTATAATTTCTTACGTGCAGGTTTGTCTGCTGTACTATTAGCAGATGTATGTTGAATTAAGTGGCAGAAGGAAGCAGAGAAACATTTTTCAGTTTTATACTCCATTTCTTATTACTGATAATCAGCTTCCTAAAGGAAGTAAGAAATAGAACAAGAGCAAATGTATTGTTCAGAGTGAAAAGAATATGTCTTACATCTATAAAATATTTACACATCCTTTATTGAATTTTCTTAGATAACAGAATGTTAGACTTACTTGGAAGTGACCTCAGAGTTAAGTGTAGTGAAAAGAACGTTAGTCAGAGAATGCTACCCCTTGATTTCCAGCCCTCCGTTGGCAAGTCACTTAGCATATCTTGATTATAGCTTTCCAATCTGTAAGTGAGGTGTTTGGACAAGATGTCCTATGATTTACCTGCCAAGTGTCAGACACTGTCCTAGGTGCTAGAGATACAGTGGTAAATACGTTTTTGCCAACATGAAGCTAACTAACAGAAGAGATCCTAAACATATAAGCATAAACCTCATTATTTAATAACAATTGTTAAAAGTTCTGTGACATATGGAGTGTCTTGGAATGAAATAACAGGCTCTTAGTGAACAAATAACATTTGGATTGAGCTTTTGAAGGAAGAGTAGGAATTACCTAGGAGAGAATGGGGCGGAACACCCACGTAGAGAGGACAGAGCTTGTGAAAGAGGCAACGAAGAACTACAGGCCAAGACTTTTGAAAGAAAATATTATATTAGAGCATAGGAAGGAAATGACAGGGACAGTGGCAAACGCAAAGTTGGACCAGATCCCAGGCCATGTCAGATCTTGAAGCTGTGTTACAGTTTTGAGTTTTATTCTAAGTACACATGAGAGTTTTGAGTTTTGAATATCTGTCCCATTACCATGCAATATTGGAATGGGGAGGGAGTGGAGAAAAACGAGGTAGTAGAGAGATGAGAAGAGATTGTTGAGGACCGATTAGGAGGCCATTCTAGTGGAAGGAGAAGTGATGGTAGCTACCTGGTGTGATACTAGGAGGTACGCTAAGAAATAGAAGGCTTCGGGAGAGATTTAAAGTTAAAACTGACAGGGTTAGTTTATTCTAATTTTGATGTTATTCAAGTCCAGCCTTCTCACTTGAATTTAAATTTTCTTAAGAGCAAATATTATTTCCATCACACAGAGGGAAAGGTGGGGAAAAATCTCATTTATAATTCAGTCCCTGTTGTACTCTTTAATTCCCACAAGAACACGGTGAGATAAGAGAAGGAAACCTCTGAAAGGTTAAGTTAAAAGATCAGAAAGTCAGTGAGTTGTGGACTGGATTTGACTTCTGGATCTCTGACCCCAAGCCCATGAATTTTCCAGTGACGAGAGTAGAGCTGGAAACTAATTCTTTTGATTCCTGCTTTGTTGCGTATGTGAGGCAGAGGTTTGGTTGAAACTGGTCTTCTGAATGACCTCATTTTCTGGGCATATAATTGTGTGGTTGCTCATTGTATCCTTGACTTCAATAGTGTATGGGTTCTTTTATGTCACTATTTTCATTTTTCAGTTGTATGTTCCATCTCTTTTTACAGAGGAATCAGTAGAAGACTGCTCCATATATAAACTCTGGTTGAGGGTGGCCAAAGGGATGTGTAGAAATACACTGCTAGAAGTAGAAACTTCAGCAGTGACCTGATTTCCCCTTCTTTCTAGAGATGAGGAAACTGAGATTTAGTGTCAGCCACTGGCTTGAGGCCACACAGTGAGATATATGTAGTTCAACCAATCTTCAGTGGCTACTTACCACTCAGTTCTAAAATGATGTTTTAAAACTTCAAAAATGTAGAGGTGGAAGTTCAGTCATTTAAACCATTAGGAATTTGCCCAAGAACACCATTTTCTCTTTAAATATATGTGGACTCCCTAGACCTGGTTGGTAACCCTGATATGTATAGTATACTCTTCCATTTTTTTTTTTTAAAGCCAGGTCAGGTGTATTTGGGCATTGAGAAAATACCTGCCCTCTTTAACAGCAGGGCAGGTATGTTTAGAAATAATGCAAAATATATGGTCCATATAAATGTCTCCTTCTCTACCTTACATCATTCCAGGTAGAAGTATCAGATACTCTTTAATTGGCATGAATGACTTACTGGATATAGTCGGATGTCTTCATGTTTATTTTCTGTGCCTTGCTGACCCTTTTCTGCGTCTTGTTGATTGAATAAGCCCCTGATCCTTTTCTGTTGCAGCAAAATCTTTAAAAATGGCTTCAAAAATCAGTTTTGAAGTATAAGTGATAAGTAGTTGCTGAACTCTTATTTTTATGATTAACTTCATTCCCCTAGGCTATCAGTGTGAACCATGAGGTTATGGGTATATATTTTTTCTACATATATCCATATATATATCCTCTGTATCCTCTTAGAATAGCATAACTTGTTTTTATAGTGGTGAAATAGGTGCAGTTTATATTTGACCGTTTCATCTGATCTCTTACCTTTTATTCCACTCAATTAGCTCAGCCACTAATGGAGGAAGAGTTTACTCAATTGAATAACAGTCGTCTCTTGAGAGGAACCTTTCCTGGCCACCCTTTCAAGACTATCACTTGTATCAACCATATGCCTCTTTTTCTTATAGCACTTAATGATTTCTGGCATAGTAGATAAGCATTATTTGGTTATCTTTTTTTTTTTTTTTCTCAGTGGAATGTACTGGAATGTAGAATGTTCTTTAATATCAAGAACTTTGTTTTAATTACACTGACTTCCCTGGAATGGTCTCAGGCACATGATATGGTCTAGTTCATATTTGTTGATTAATTACTTCCTTGTGTTTCGGTTCTTCAACTGAATTCTCTTCTTCTGTGTTAAAGATGTGCTTATTGTCCAGTAAAAAAAAAAAAAAGAAATCCCTCTTCTCCAACTACAGGTAACCTCTTTTCTCCCATTTAGGTAGTCTGAAAGCATAGTCCAGCTGAAATCATAACCCTTTTGGGCAGTCTTTCCTGGGAAATCAGAACTGTTGTGTCCTTTCCTTATTTCTCTACCTTTTAAACTTCTGTATAATTTATGGGTTGTCCCCTTATTTTGGCATTTTAATCACTATCCATTCTTTTGTCCTTGTTTTATGTTTAATTACAATACTGTGTAACTTGGTGTGTTATGTCTGCCTACCTTTAAGCTCCCTGGAGATTATATTATTTCTCTAAGACTATTCTAGCAAATTCTAAGTAAAACATTTGATGAAATATGTTCATTGTAAGAGAGATATTGTCCAGCTTTTGTTTACTTTTTTGTTTTTGTTCATTTAAATTTGCAGTTTAGAGTGTTTATATCTTGGAGGAAACTTCATCAAAGAAATTCCACCAGAATTAGCAAATTTGCCTTCTCTAACTTATTTGGTATTGTGTGACAACAAAATCCAAAGTGTGCCTCCTCAACTATCACAGTGAGTAGTTCCTGATAGTTTATATGTAGCAATAGATCTGTGCTTATGAATTATTGTCTTGCCTTCATCCACATGTTTTATATAAGAAAAGAATCAGGTGTTTTTGGGGTAAATAACACATGAGAATTACAGTTCTCTGAAGCTTGCTGTGAATTCGAATATTTATTTTTAATGTTTATTTTTTAAAAAGATATATTTACTTATGTGTACAAGAACTGAGGTACAGGCCAGAGGTGTGGAGAGTGAGAGGATTCACCAGAGACAGATTGGGAAGCAGAACAGGCAGGTTGACTAAAATACACTGCTGAGGGGAGCAGCGGGTAGGTCAGGCGAGGTCTGCCACGCCACGTGGGTCACCTTGCTGGCTAGGGATCGAGCTCATGCAGCAGTGGATGCAGATAACATCATAGTACTGTGCTTTATAAAATCTATGGCACCACCAGGGAGGGCCCTATTTTTAATGTTAATTTTAAATGTTCTGATTTATTCCTCAAAATATTTGTAATTAAAAAGAGTTAATTTGCATAAATTTCCCCTGGTTATATGGAATCTCAGAGATTTTATAATCAATGTGAATCATTCCTGTCCTAATGAGGTGACAATGTGAAGAATTTAGAGTCCTGCTATATTTGAAAGCTTTCCTTTTTTAGGTATCTGAAAGAGAAAACATATTTAAAAAATCTTTTAATCTAGTATTTGTAAAGTCTGTAATAACTTAATACTCGCTATATTATGAACAAAGTCCTTCATAACATCTAAAAATCTGTACTCAGTTTCAGCAGCTTTTATTTTACATCAGCAAATTTTTATTTTAATCTTACTTAATTACTCATTCTTATGTGGAAATCAAGTTTTTCACTTAAGGTTTCTTGGTAGCTATCTTGCTTACTGCCCTTATTTTTGTATTGCCATTATTCATTCTAGGATGCATTCCCTTCGTTCCCTCAGTCTTCATAATAACTTGTTGACTTATCTGCCTCGAGAGATCCTCAACCTTATTCATTTGGAAGAATTGAGTTTGCGAGGAAATCCACTGGTTGTTCGTTTTGTTAGAGATTTAACCTATGATCCTCCAACTCTCCTGGAATTAGCTGCACGGACCATTAAAATTCGAAATATTTCATATACTCCTTATGATCTCCCTGGGAATCTTCTTAGATACTTGAGTTTAGCCAGCAATTGCCCAAATCCAAAGTGTGGAGGTAAGTTAATTCCATTTCTTTGTTTCCAATTTATTTACCTAATTTTTAAATTTACCATTTAAGTTTTGCTTTAATTATCTTTTTTTAGAGAAAGAACGCATGTTTCCCTCATCCTTTTATCACTTTTATCAGAAAGTAAGACATTTTACCCTCTCTAATCTGCCTGTGGGCCTCCCCCCAAGCTCTACAAGATATCTTTAAAGAGTATAATTTGAAATGTATGAGATTGACTAAATGTGTACCAGTTTCAAAATGGACCCTGGAATTTTACAGATCCTTTTATTTTGGGTCCTTAGTAAGTTTTTTAGAAAATCCAACCTAATGAGAGCACAGAAAAGTTTTTACTGTAGTGTTAAATAGGTGCTAAGGAAATGCTGCATAATGATGAATAGAGCCAGGTGAGATTTTCCTTTAATGACTCCTTATATTTTAAAATTGTTAGACATTTAAATAGAAAGAAAATAATGTAAGTACCTCTTTTTAAAAAAGAGACAATAGCACTGGGCTTTTGCTAGTCACTTACTCTTAGAGACAGAGGTTGCTGTATTAAGCCAAGTTAAAGGAGCTTTTCCTTTCCAAAGTTGACTTTAACTGTAGCAAGGGACACCACTCACCAAGGCCTTTCAGGCTTCATAGATTATATTGAGTCTCTACTTTTCTAGAAATGGACCCCTGCAAGAATATTTTCTTCCTTAAATGGTTTCTTTCTTATTTAATATAAGGATGTGTTATTTATCTTAGGAACAAAAACACTTTAAAACTACTAATTTAAAAGTTAAGATAGTATTTAAAATGAACTGTTACTGTTTTCACCCTTCAGACTTGTTAGTTATTAAACTCTAAACAAAAGCAGTATCTTTTGTGAGATACTTGGTTTTTGTATAATCTGTGTGTTTATAGATGACAAGATAGTATTGTGCTGTTTTGGCTCATGGTAACTCTATAATGCTTTGTTTTATTATTCCTGACTGTTTTCAGGAAATGAGTACTTTTTTGGAGATTTTTGTTCACAGTAACATACCATAAATTTCGCTTTGAAGACTATGATTTATACATGCTATGGAATCAAATCATTCAGAAGTTAATAGGAAAATATCAGGAAAAAAATAGAAATTACGATTTCTCTTTTGCCTGGACCATATCTTTTAAATTTTTGTCCCTTATGTGATATATGCACAAGACTTGGTGCTAGAGGAAATTTAGGTATTCGCATAGAAACTGAGGTTCCTCTCCAGAGAAATGTTGGGATCCACAGTTCTAAATATCCCAGTTTTACTGCAACCATTGTGATAGCCCCATGGCTAGAGACATGTGGTATCTTTTTTTGGAGCACCTAGCACTACAAGGCACAATCACCTCTGTTTTTCTCCTCATATCTAGCTGTGTTTTTACTTAACTGAAATCCATAGTTCATGAGCACTAAATTCAGAATTAAAAGAGCTGAATCCTAGCTGAATGTAAGAATATTGTTATTCAATATGAGACTCAAGTAAAATCATTAGTGAAACCAGAGGAATTTTAAGATGGCATGTTGGTTTTAATTTTTCCTTTCTAGTACATAAGAACAGGAATACAAAAAATTACTCTCAAGTTTTGTATATAACAATTACTTTAAGATCATTTTTAAAGAAATTTTGGGGGTGTCTGTTTTTTGACTTCTGTTTTTCTGTGTTTAATACCATATAGTAGCTTGGGGATGAAGGGAGGGCAGTTAGGTACCTTACAGTCACCATCAACCACTCACTGAGAGAAAACGCACTACCTAAATTGTGCCTTTTTAGTGCAAGCTGCCTTTAACATGAGTCTCTTGGCCTTCTCTTTTCACTCAGATTGTCATCCCTGATACCTTCCAATATTTCTATAAATAGCTATAGAACAACTATTACTGCTTCTAAGAGTCACAAAAGAATACTATGATATTTCTTCAGAATGCTGGAAAAAGAATTTTAAAACAATAACTCTATTATTTGGTTAATGATTACTGTATGCCTATTTCTTCTTTTCTCCAGGAGTCTATTTTGACTGCTGTGTCCGACAAATTAAATTTGTGGACTTCTGTGGGAAGTACCGCCTCCCTCTGATGCACTACTTGTGTTCTCCAGAATGCTCTTCCCCCTGTAGTTCTGCCTCTCACAGCTCCACATCCCAGAGCGAGTCTGACTCGGAGGATGAAGCCAGTGTTGCTGCACACAGAATGCAGAAGGTTCTTCTTGGTTAAGAAGGGTATAGGGTGGTATGAAATAACAAAGACTGAGCAAAGGTGACTAGACAAAAAAAGACTTTGAAGTTCACTAGAAACCTTATTTTCATTTTATGAATGTTCATGAAAGAGAGAGAGATGATATAAGAGTTTGTATCTCATCTACTTAGTAGGAATGAGTCCCCTTCTACATTTGGATTCTTCAAATATAATTCACTATAAATGACGGTTTCAATTTGGGCTATTTGCAGTTGTCACTCACATTTTGCGTGAATCACAGCAGAATGAAACTTTCTGAAGAACATTGCTATAATAAGCCACAAGTGGTGTAACCTGTGACAGTTGAGATATAGACAGCAATGATGAAAGCTGTAATTGTCACCAGAGTGACAGTTGGTATCGGTGGAACACTACACCACAGTGGGAGTAGCCCTCCCTTCTTGCATTGCCCGGCAGTCTAGAGCTATTCAAATAAACCCATGTGTAGTTACGTAATACCTAAACCTCTTTGACCTACTAGCTGATAAAGTTTGGGTAGAACTTTTATGTGGAATTTTAAAACTCTTCAGTTCTGCTCCTTTGTTCCACATGATTGTTGTTACTCTTGCATCATCCAGCAAGAACTGTTTAGTGCCTTAATCTTAGCAAGGATGTAGAAATTTATTCAAGAAACTATGCAGACAATTTAAAATATGCTTTAACAGAAAAAGGTAAACAGTTGCATTTCTGACATCGTAGCTCCTGGCCATTGTTAACTCATTTTCTAATTTAAAGATTAAATGATCTTCTATCAGTGATTCACTTTTACACTTAATGGGAGGCCCAAGTGTTGATCAGGCTGTCATAATCATTTTGGACAGAAAATGTCAGACTTCTTTTGATAGAAAAATGTAAACCAGAGAAGTTTCTTTGTATCTTGCTTTAAAGGAGTGAGAAAATATTTTTTAAAATTTTGACAGTAGAATATGACTTTGCCTCTGTGATCTGCACTATAATTTTCTGTACTTTTAAAAGAAAAACTTCAAAAACACTTTTGCTCAAAAAATTGGGGGCAGCAGTCACTGCATTTGTACACAGTAGAACAATTTTTAAAACTAGTTAAAATCGTGGTCTACATTTGAAAATAATGTTGGTAAAATATAAAAAATTACTAATTTTACCTTTAAAGTATAGCAGAAAAATATTTTAACAGATTGAAGTCAATTGAAATGACCAATTTTTATTAACTTATGTGCAATAAAAATTGAATGAAGATACAGCTATAACTTGGTATTATAAAAGGAACTACACAACACATACTAGTAATTAACCGATAGTAGTGTAGCGGTTGTTAGTATTACTTACACAGTGATACACATACACAGGTCAGAAATGCATTGATTGGGCCGTCAGATAATCTCCCTTTTCTCTTCCCAGCATTCGTGACTGCACATTCCATTTCTGAAAGCTAATCATTGTATAATAGTGGCGTGTACATTTGTTGTTTTTTCTTATATGTTATTTTTTATTTTAGGAGAAAATATACTGTAGGGTAGTTTGGAGTTTATTGATTATATGTTAATTCATGAAACACCATGAGAGTTTCATGACTGCAGTTGTGAAGCGCTGCTATGGAGTGAATCCCTTCACCTTGTTATAATGTAGTATGAGTCTTTTTTCCTTTTGACTGAGAAATTTTTATGTCTATAAAAGTAATCTTGTATGTTTTTACTGCCTAGCAAAGTAGTACTTGGGTAATTATGGAAGTAATAAAAAATATTTGTTTACTTCTCCACTTGAGCCAGTGAGATGCACACTATAAAATCGTGAAAGGTAAAGAGGACTTAGGCCGGCCCTAATGTTTGATGAGTGACTTAGTTTAGATACATAAAATATTTTCATAGAAGTAACTAATATCTTCACAGTAAAGTACTCAAATTGATAGGAAAAAATTTTTATGACCCAAATGCTTTAGTTTACTTTTTAATTCATTACTAGCTTGATCTAGGTAATCTGCTAAAAGTTAGTCTTTGTAAAATAAATGGGCGGTTATGTAAATATAGTCATTAACCTTGCACACTTTTCTTCAGCTCCCCAGAAAAAAGGTGTACTGATTTATCAGTAAAAGGTGTAAATAGGTCCAATCCACAATGTAGCCTTTGCCATTTAGTGTAGTTATATACTACACATGGAGCAAAATGTCTTTCAGTGTCTAGAAAAATGTTTGTTATGGTTCTCTGTATGTACATTTGAAAATCTGTGATAAGTGTGCAACTCTGGTGACTTTTTCTTTAATTTATGTTTAGCTGTTTTGGTTTTTTTACCTTTGATCTAACCCTTTACAAGAGCTGCTAATAATTGTGTTTTTTTGCCCTACCCTTTTTTCATAATGAACAATCATAGACACTAACTCAAAGGATACAAGGGACTTGATAATCTAGAAAACAGATGATCGGCTCCCAAATCATTTAGCTATGCATTTAAAATCATAGTCTGTATCTACAGCTTCTAAGTCACATGTTTGTGTTTAAACTACAGTGAACATGTTCTTAATAGTGTTCCACTTGGACAGTTTTAGTGACTGAAGCTTCTGTGGATAAAAATACTTAACAAAAGTATTAATGTGTTATAATGGAATTCTTTAGTGCTGATATCTTTTTTTTTTTTTTTAGTGCTGATATCTTAATTGAGATAGGTACATTCCTAAAATCCAGTTCTCTTAGTGTCTTCACATTGAATTGGTGTGAGATAATGCTAGGGTTTTAGGAAATAGGGAGAATATAATGCTTGCTTCCATGGTGCCAGGGACTGGCTAACGTAAGGGCAAGCTAGTCAGGGTTCTCATTTTTTCCCTGCGTGTGAATAGTGAAGGTGGATCTGAGGGCCATGTTCATATTTCACTTCTAAAGGTATGACATAGGGATCTCTAATTCTAGAATTCTTGATATTGGAACTTTGTTACTGAATTTAAAAGTAAAGACTTGCATTATAAACTGTACCTCAAATTTGAAAACAGTTTGTGTTAGTGTAGGTTAAAGTTAAAGACAGTCCATGTAAGTGGTGTGTAATACTGCAGACTGGTTCTACCACAAATCTAAATATTAACTTTAAACAAAAAAAGAAAAGGGAAAGGCAGGTGCTGGAATGCTTAATGAAGGAAATCCTTAAAGCAAAAATGGGCAGGAAAAAGAGAAGAAACCAGACATCTAGGGACATCCCTGACTCAAGAAAGCCTGCTGGTAACAAATTGCTTTAAAATTAAGTGGCCCTTTGACTACCAAAACCATCTGAATTTACTCACTTTCTGCTATTGGGAGATTGTCCACATTTCTCCATATGAAGGGCCAGTATGTAATAGGATTTTCTGATAGTCAACTTTGTTCTTTCTAAAGGAAGAAAGTAATACCTCATTAACCTGGAACTTGTGGTTAATGTTTACTGCTTCATTATGTAAAGAAGAAAAATGACTAAGCAAATAATTAGTATAAGTGAAATCGACCTTTTAAAAGTATTTTAGCAATAGCTATACAATAGCTAAATAGTCATTCTAAATAGTTGTTATAGTTATTCTAAATAATAAGGCTATACAAAACAGTTATATGTATATATAAATTAGTTAAGCTGCATTTATTGAGAACTACCTAATTTTTACCTAAGTTAACCTTTTCATTCAAGGTAGCAATTTTAGTAAGTCAGTATAAATGTTACAACATATTTAATCCAAAATAATGAGCTTTCAGGTTGTGCTGGGTGTTTAACAGTAGTTGGTTTTAGGCTGTGTAGGTTTTATAGGCAATGTGATCTGTAATACAAAGTTCTCATTTCCTCACACAGAAAAATACTTGAGCTACACTACCTGTATTAAGCATTATCCTTTGCGTAACATTAATCTCTAGTAGTATCTAATTTAATATTTCATTTTATTCTAATCTTGTTAAAGGTAGCTATGTCTTCAGTTGTGCTCAGAGTATATGTGCCTTACATCCTTCACTCTAGACCCAAAGTTTGGACATCTGTGTGACTTATTAAATATAAAGTTGATTGTGACCATTTGACTTGAGAAACAAAGACTGTGATTTGAGGGCGTCCTTGGTCTAAAACAGATCTATGTGTTTAGGGCTTCTGAAGAAGGAACCCCAGTCATGCATGCTGTCACAGAAGATCAAAGCCATAAAAATCAAGGTCCCCTGAAGTAAAATCACAAAAAGATATGTCTTTTTTATATTATATTATAAAAGAAATTTATCTTTTACTAGTGAAGGATGATAGAGAAGTTCCTAAGCATCTTCATGTTAAAAGCATCATATAAAAATTTTGCTGTAGGCCTAGCATATTTTTCCACTTATTTTCTTTGTAAAACTAGACTATAGGGAGTATGTTTTAATATTTTCCCATGTAAGTACATTTTTTTTCCTATCATTGGCCCATATTTGCTAATAATTAATGTAGAAAAGAACAATACACTAGCAAACATTATGTATCATTGAACACACAGGGTTACATTGATTTGGGTGCTACTATACTAGATTTTACCTAGCATTGGTCAGTCTCAGTGTAGTATTTGACACAGTATTTGACCTAAAAATTTTTAAGATTTTGTAGTTTTGAAGGTTATATATATGCCAGCATACTAGACAGCCATGATGGAGAAACTATGCATTCATCAGAACTTAATTTCTTCCTGTGGCTCTAAATAAATTGGATAAAATATTTTATTCTAAATTCCAGTTAGGGAAAGAAACTGGGATAAGATTAATACTACAGTTGCTGCACATGTTACTACAATAATGTTATTTGGTTAATCTGTCTGTAACTGATGTTTAAGAGAAATTTTTCACTTCACTTGACATTGATGTGTTAGAAAAAGAATATTAATCTTAACAATCACTTTATGCTATCATGAAGAAACCATGATATTTGTGAGATTTGATATCATGATATCAAGCCATGATGCCATGAGATTTGTTGCACTTCTGAGCCCACTCTCTATTCATCAGAAACAATAACATAATTGGAGAATTATTTTAAGTAACCAGTATTTTAACGTTTTATAAAATTTGGGACTTTACAGTATCAATAAAGAATATTGAGTATGTGCTTTTTACTATGATCATATTACTTTTTATTATCTAATTTCTTTATTTTCTGTATTTTAAAATATTTTGAATTAGGAATATCTATGTGGGTATATCAGCATTTAAAATTTAATGGTAACCATAAATGTAACTCAGCAGTTAAACTTTATTTTCAGGACAAGATATAGTTCATTGTATCAAATTTATGTATTACCCTGTACTGGTAAATGTTCTAAAAATATTTAAGCTACTTCAATTCTAGTATCTCTTCCTCCTTGCATCCTAGAAATGCAAAAGAATATGATCTTATATTAACAAACCATCTGTGAATTTTGCCTTATCAAACATTGTGCCTTATTTTCTTAAAAGTGTTTTGTTGGAATATGATTCTGTTTTCTGCAAAAGTAACAGTATTTTAGTTTCAATTGACTTTTACCCAAAAAAAAAAACCTAAAATCATTACAATGTTGGTATTTGCCTGATTATCTGCTATATCATTGCTCACTTGTATTTTAAATTTTTTCAGTACATCAATAGATAAATTAAGCTTGTATTAGTATTTATACTCTGTACTAGATCCAAGGGGTGAAAGATGAAGTAGATCTGGCTCCTTACTAGCCTTTCCTCTGCTCTATAGTCTTCACAGATTTATGGATATATGCTCTAATAAACTGGTGAGTTTCTTTGCTTGCTAATGTCAGTTACTTCTGTGTTTAGTCCAAAAAGCAAACAATTTTTAACCCAAAGCAGTATACTTCTTTAAGTAAGCATGTTGTTACAGTACTATGTATTATTGTCATTTGGTTCCCTAGAACACCTGACATTTTTCTAAATTCCAGAATTTGGAAGAATGTTGTAGTTTGTTATTAGTTGAAGTAAGAGCAGGTAAAAAAGACATGTTCTTTACATAACAGGTAATATTTCAAATATACTGAGATGAAGAAAACTCAACACTAACCTGGTATATTGCCTAGGTGAGGAACATTTTATCAAATTGCATTCTGGATCTTTTGACCATAGCTAAAAACATGCTAATATCCCAACCAGCAGTTAAGAACAGAATGAATTCATCCTGAAAAGGTAAGAAAATGTAGACATCTACTAGGAGAAGACAATGCAGTTTGTCTATGAGTAAGGATTCTCATACTAGGAAACAAGTTCAATTCAACTACACGTTTTTATAACTTATCCATACTTTGCCCCAGATTCTTTTAAATCTCTCTGTGACACTATTTGATTATTTTACCCCCTAAATCTCTAAAGTCAGTCTCAAGATTTCGATAATACATAGGTTTAAATGGAGAGGTAAATTTGTTCATGGTGCCATCGACACTCATGGGAAAGAAAATATTTTTTGTTGCTTTTACTTTTGAAAGATAAACTAAATAGAAATAGGTGAAGTAAGTTGAACTTGGAAATCAAGTTTATTTTATAACTAGCTGTATACTTTTAATTTTTTGTCATTAATTTTAGCCTCTGTATAACCTTTACAGTGTTATCACATTTTTCACTAACTTTAGGAATGTACAATAATATATGCTCAAACTTCTATTTTTATAGTTCTCAAGTGTTTGTAAGTTCTTGCATCACTCACCACACCCTTTTTAGTCATCTATAGTTAGGTATTTTAATCCTTCCTAAGCCAATGCACACTACCAAGAACAGAGTTAGTGGAGCAATAAGAAGTCACTCCTGAATCTATAATTAAATTCTACCTTTTATATCACTTTCAAGGGTTTATTGTGGTGGATGATAGGTGTCAATGACCTTCTTCAAAATAAATGATCTTAGTTTTTTATTTCTGCTGAGGGCAGCATGTCATGTGTGTAATTGACCAGTGGATAACAATGAATCAGATGTCTATTATATGCCTATGACTGAAGCAATGGGGTAATTTTATAATTACATTTTGAACCCTGTTCTGCCATAAGAATTTCTCTCTCCTTCTAAGTGATCACAAAAACAAAGATTTAGCAGTGAGAGTTTGACATCACACACTTCATTTAAGAGTGATAATATATCCTGTTTTTAAATACCCAAAGATTTTACTTTTTTGACCATTATGAAGTTTAACAGTTACCACAAGAGTAATTCCTAAGGTTCTTATAATTTATGTTAGCCAGATAGCTGTATAGGTAACTTTTAAATGACATGCCAACAGTCATAATGATACTAGTAAGATGAAATGTATTGTGGTTTGAGTGCATATATGAGTGCATATATATGTACTGTTATATTATTTTTATTTTATTTACTTTGACTCCAAAATAGTGTTCCTGATTTCCTCTCAGCACTCTGTGCTTCCAATCCAAAACTCCTCCTACCACTATAAAGTAAGTGCACACAGGCGTCACATTTCTAATAATTGCCAACTTGTATTTATATATTTGTGCAACACCTCTTAGGAAAAAAGGGAGAGAACAGCAGGATCAGTATTCCATTCAGTTAATAAAACATAAATCTGATAATACAAGATGATGTCAAGTTTTGAAAAGTTGTGAGAAGTCTTGCTAGGAAGTTTTCAGCCTTCATACAAAGCAGCAGCAAGTCTCATGTAGTAGAGGAGTTGGTGTATGGGGGGAGGAGGAGGCAAGAGGCTCCCTCACTCACTTGGCTAGGCATTTTGTGGATGTCACAGTGAGGAAGATTTATAATGTAAATTTTTTTTAAAGATTTATTTATTTATGCATACAGAACTGGGGTACAGGCCAGAGGTGCGGGGGCGGTGAGAGGATTCACCAGAGATAACAGGGAGCAGAACAGGCTGATCGACAGAGTCCACTGCTGAAGGGAACAGTGGGCGGGTCAGGAGAGGTCTGCCGGGCCATGTGGGTCATCTCTGGGGCAGATGAGGATGGAACTCATGCTGAAGTGGCTTTAGCTTCTTAGTGCTGTGTTTTAACCCGCTACACCACCATGAAGGGCCATATAATGTAAATTTTTTTAAGTTGCCACGTTATGTATCTACGTGTCGTAAATTGAGCCCAAAGCAAAGATTCACTCTTGTTTTATGTTGTCCTAATGAATTCTCGGGTAATATATCTCTTCAAGATACTTTTCCAGAGAGGAGCTTAAATTGGGTCAAATCAACATTTACATGTAGATAAGTCCAAATTCTTAAGCAGTTCTACATACAGATACCCCATGCGTAGACATCTGTACACCAAAAGACAGAAGTTAGATCATGGTGTACAGAGAACAGAATGTGCCTGTCACTTCATCTAACTCCAGAGAGGAATTTACAAACTGCTGTGGATTATTCTCTCTTTTGAGAGCTAAGAATGCCAATACCATCTTAGAGCAAAGGACCAGCAGTTGATCTGATGTAAAACAGAAGTCTCTCCTCAAGTCAAGATTTAGAAGCATCTAGTTCTCATTAATGAACCGATTACACTGATGAGGGTGATTTTCCTGTATGTGCCCTTTAACCCCAGGCAACCAGAATCTAATCTCTATACAACCATGACCAAGTGCCAAAAAGCGTAGGCAACCATTCATATCCTAACAGACTAACAAATGCAGGTCCCATGAGTTCATGCATTCATAAAATTAGACAGGAGGATGAGATGCAGGAGATACTAGATGCAGATGCTGATTTAAGAAAATTCCTTGGTCAGGTCATTTGAAGACATCCTTTCAACATTGTGTCATTATAAAATTATGACCACTATAAAAAATAACCTTGACTGGGCTGTGTGTCTGGATTTTGTGGGGTTTTTCCAAGTACTTAGTCTCCTCCCACACCATAAAGACATGTGCTGTAGGTTCATTGGTATTTCTCAGTTGTCTCAATATGAATGAATGGGGGGGGGTGCACCCCTTAATGAAAGGGTGTCACATGCAGGGTTGATGTTAGGGTTTTGCACCATGAGCTCCCTCAATAGGTTCCAGTCACCTGCAACTTTGAACTATAGTGGACTGGGAACTGAATGAATGATACAAATTATTGTGTAATATTAACCCTTTTGGTTCATATTCTATGTGTCTGTGACACGTAGACACTGTCTAGGGCAGTGTCTCACCAAGAATCCAGTCCAGGTTTTCCCAAGGACTTTGTGCCAGTCAAACCCTTCATTGCTCAGGTAGAAACTGGTCACAAGGCCCAATAAATCCTCCTGCTCTTTAATTTCACACAACAGTGCAGAGTCTACTCACAACTCAAATAGAAATAAAAAATTACCAGTTCTCCTCCCCAGGCTATTACAGACAAATATGCATGTCCTGGCTCCTTTCTGACCCCCCCATAAATGCGTCAGTAAGGCCTCCTGTGCAACAGCCTTCTGTGAGAGCCCCATGAGGAAGCAGTGAACTTGTTTTACTGCCCCCCACAGAGCTTTCTCACACATTCACTCTCTTCCTGCAACTCTCTACTCTCTTCTTTTATTTAAAAGGAATTTGACCACACTATTCAATACTATTAAGTGCATTTTGTTGTGCAACCAATTTATTTACTTTTCATTTTACATTAACCTCCCCCCATGTCCTTAGTAACATTCAAATTGTACTTATAGGTATAACATGAAAGATTCCAGGCTCCCAGTCCTTGGTTACACAAGGAGATCACTCGACTTTCTTGTGGCTCCTTCCAGGAATATTTTAAATTTATATATCCATAATTATATGCTTTTTTATGTTTATATAATAGTTTTTTTTCACTTATGCACATTCTATTGCCCCTTGTTTGTGTAAACAAAACAGAATTGTTTCTATGTCAACACATATAGTTCTATCTCCATTTTTAAAAATTGTATTTATTTTGCATACAAGAGATGGGGTGTAGGCCATAGGTGAGGGAGGGTGAGAACATTCACCAGAGACAAAGTGGGGTGCAGAACAGGCAGATATACTGAAATATACTGACTGCTGAGTGGAGCAGTGGGCAAGGTAGGAGAGGTCTGTTGGGCCATTGAGTCACCTCCCTGGCCTGACAGAATAGAAATCATGCTGCAGTGAGTGACAGACAATAGCTTGATAACACTGTCTTTAACCCTTGCGCCACCAGGGAGGCCTGCTACTTCCATTTTTTATTTATTCTCATTTTTTATTTATTTCTAAAAAGTGATTATGACATAACTAATTTACCTGCCATCCTATTAATGATGTTAATTTGAGTCATTTTTTGTTGCTATTGTTTTTTTTCTTATTATTTTTGCTATTACAAATAAAGCGGCAATAACCACTGTTGTATATATAACTTGATAAAATAGTTACTGGATCTGTAGTCTCAATACCTAATTGTAGAATTGCAGGATCAAAGGGGATGTACATGTAACTGTTTTAGTTGAAAGACTCTCCTTGACAGTGCACATGTGAAGTGGTTTTGTTTCCACTATGTTATGTTGAATACTTGGTTCCATGAACAAAGAGTTTAAAAAATTAATTTCAAAAAAAATTCCAGGTATAAAATAAATAAGTCAGACAGATGCAGTGTACAGCATGAGACACATAGATGATAAAGCCATATTACAAATAGGAAAAATTGCTAAGAATAGATGGGAAATAGATTCTGCATTTGAACCTAACATAATATTGTATGTCAATTATACTTCAAAAAGAAAATTAATTCCCAACTATATTTACTATCTGTGGCTTGGCAAATGGATTATCTCCCTGGTCTGTCCTGCCCTATCTTTGCTCTAAAGACTTGGTCCAGTGGGTTACTTCTACAGGCCAAGGGAAGAGAATAGTAACCTCATCAAAGAACTTAAATTATTCAACTTTGTGTCCTTGTCTGAGAAATTACAAATAGTGCTTCCCTATGATACTCAAAATAACAATAATAATAGAGTAAAATAATAATAATTTAATAAAACCCAAGAAGATCTATATATGATGCCTAAAGAGCTTCAGAAGCATCCATCTTAGGGGATATGTAAGAATAGATGAGGTCAAAACAATAAAGACTAAAATGAAATGTGATGCAAGTTTATGAGATGTGGATGAGGTAACCAGAGAATGCTTAGTCTCCACCAAATTTCAAAGTATTTTTTAAATTTTGAAGCAGGAATTAATATAAGTGGTGTACAGAGAGTAATTAACTGAGATTAATCACTACTCAATGGGATCATGTAAGTGGAAAAGACGAAAAGAGATTAGAAGTTCAAGAGGAACAAGCCAAAATAGATGTTTTAAGGAAAAATATAACTTTAAGGGATTTATCATAACTTTTTAAATTAAGTGCAGAGCCAGGCATTCACATAAAATGTGCTTAGAATTCATTCCAAAAGTAGTGTTCTTAGTGGAGTGGATTACTGATGACTTAGCCTCGTCTTCTGAAGGGAGGGGACCCTTTCCAAACTAACTTGGCCTGCTTAGAATTCCTTGTGGCTCAGTCATGCTGGAACTCTCTGTCCTGCTCTCAGATGTCTGTTTATATGTCCCCCCAAGAAATCATTCCACTTATTCCTTTGAGTCCCTTACTGCTACTGGCACTCTTGCTTGAAACTGGTGAACAGGGACATTGGACATGTTTTTGACAATTTATCATTGAAGAGTCCAACCGAATTCTATGTGTGATACTTGTATTTCTGACCCATCACACACAATTATAAAGCTTTGCATGACAGTTCTCGTGGGGACAAGCCATACTTCCCTGCCAGACTTTATGCACTCTCAGTGCATTGAAATCTCCTGGAGGGAGTTGCAGTCATGGTCTCAGCCCTCCTTCTCCCTACCCCAGTGAGGTGTGTACATACACATGTCTACATACTAGTCCAGATGCCTCCATTTCTGAATGCCACCTAACTAGGGATCTTGGCTAAGGCATTTTTCTCTTTTTCTCATATCTTTCCACTTCTAGACTTCCTTTTTCTCCCCTCAGTCCCCAGGCAGGTGCTTTTGTTCAGGACTGTTTTTTAAAAACATTTATTTAGTAGAACTGGAATAGAGGCTACAGGTCTGTGCATGGGTGGGGGGAGGGGTGTTGAGAGGATTCACCCAGGACAAAGTGCAGAGCAGAGCAGGCAGATTCACTGAAATACATTGCTAAGGGTGCCAGCAGTTCAGACAGGAAGTTCTGCTGCACCATACATGGGTTAGCTCTTGGGCTAGGGATTGAACTCAGGTCAATGAGGTGACAGTGCTGAGATTTAATTCCTAGGCCATCAAAGAGGCCTCTTCCTTAGGGCTTCTTGACAGATAATTCCCTCTGCATATACTACATTCACCTGAAATATTTTCAAAATACGTCCATCAGCAACCTGAGCACCCAGCAATAATGATTTTGAAAAAAAAAATTATGTATCCTAAATTATAGTACTATGCAGATATTAAATATTATAGTGGAGATAAAAAGTGATTCAAAGCTGCATATACTTTATACTTCCATTTGTATAAAAAAATTATGCTGACAAAATATTATGCTGGGGAAAAAGTTAATAATGGTTATCTCCATTACATTACCAGTGGTTACCTTTGGGTGATGAGATTTTGCAGGTTGAATTTTTCTTGCCTATTTTCTAATCTAGGGTAATCATGTATTATTTCAGTAATAAGAGAAAAAAACTATAAAAGCTATTTCTAAAATGCATGCTCCTTAAGTGAGCAATTCTGTATCTATGAATTCATCTTAAGAGTATAGCTTTAGAGCCCTCCCTTGTGGTGCAATGGGTTAAAGCACAGCACTATGAAACTGCAGCCACTGAAGCAGGAGTTTGATCCCTTTCCAGAGAGGTGACCCACATGGTGTGCTGACAGATCTCTCCTGCCCTGTCCACTGCTCCCCTCAGTAGTGAATTTCAGTACATCTGCCTAATCTGTTCCCCACTCTGTCTCTGGTGAATCCTCTCACCCCCCACCCATGTACCTTTGACCTGTACCCAAGTTCTTATGTGCATAAGCAACTAAATATTTTTTAAAAAGAGCATAGCATTAAGTGCATGTACAAAGGTTTAGCTCAGGTCATCATTATTGCAAAGTTGCTTATAATAGTAAAAATCTAGAAATAACTCAATTTCTAGTATTAGGAGGTTGGGAAACTAAATTTTGATACATTCATAGATTATAAAAGTAGACAACTAAATATTTAATGACCTCAAAATAGGTTCACTATATATTAATACATTTTTTAAATGCAGATTACACAATAATGTGCTTGAATATATTTGGCTCAGCAATTCTACTTCTAGGAAGTACCAGGAGAAAGAACAAGTATAAATATCTTACTGTGTCATTTTAATGAGAAGTTAGAAAGTACACAAATGTCAATGAAGAATGCTAGAACAAATAATGAAACTACATATAATAGACAACTAAGCAACTATTTAAAAGAATGAAATACCAACTATGAACTAACATAAAAAGTAACATGATATAGTCTTAAATTGTGACATACATATACAGAGGGTTTGTGAAATACATTATAAATTGTTGTAACTTTATACTGTTTCAATAGCTTACCATAAGCATTTATAACATTTATAAACAAAAGATTTTTTAAAACATATAATCTATGTATGTGAGTATAATCTATATGGCAAAAAGTCTGAAGGAATGTTTATCATTGTCGACTAATTATTCTGAGTGGTGAGAACAAAGTTGATTTTTCTCCAACGATTTTTGCTAGTCTATGTTCTGAGATTGCAAAAAATAAATACATTGATTTTATAGTAAGAAAAATTACAGCACCTTTACATTATAGGACTTCCATTTAGTTTTTATTCCTAGTAATCCCAAAAGCCCTGCCCAGGGTGTGCCCAAACTCCTGAGTCCCATTGTGTCAAAGAAGCTCCTCCTAGGCAGAGGCAGCTTACCTAAAGACAGAAAAGAATGATGGAGAAGCCCATTCATATAAAACCAGGTTTTTATTATTCCATTCATATGAAACCCAGAATAAGGAAAACTATGGAGCAAGAAATTAGATCAGTGGCTGCTTAGGACAGAGGATGGTGGGGAGGAGGAATGAGAATAGAAAGCTGATAGCTAAAGAGTGTGGGATTGCACCCTTGTTCCCTCGTTTCATTTTATTTTTTTAGCTATGTAATTTCTTTTTGTTTTATGTTGGAAAATAGATGCTTCAGTTATTTAACAGAATTTAGTTCACAGCTAAATTCTGTAGTAATTCAGAGCCCAGCCCTACTGCTTTATTCCTCTCATTTCCAGATGAAGAAACAAGCTAGAGAACAAGGAGTGTGTTGAGTGTGTGGCTCATAAGTGGAGGCAAGAAGCCTGTCTGCGCCCAGGTCCACGCCCTTTCCACATTGCTACTGTGACTTTTCACGTGGAACATGAGCTAGAAACAGTCATTCCTTTTAAGGACCTGTTGATGATGCCCCTCCTTAGGGGAAAAAAAAAAAAGATAGTAAAATACACATAACAAAATTTTCATTTTAGCTGTTTTTAAGGGTATAGTTATGTGGCATTAACTACATTCAGATTATTATGCAGCTCTCACAGCATCCATCCCAGAACTTTGTCATCTTTCCCAGCTGAAACTCTATACCCATTAAACTCTCTAGTTTTCTCTCCCCTGTCACCAATCCCTATCTCTGTGAAGCTGACTGCTCTGGTATCACATGTCAGTGGGATCACACACTATTTGTCATTTTCTACCTGACATTTTACTTTTTAAATTAAAACATATTTTAAGTTCTTTCTCTTGTTTTTGTTTTTTAAGATTTCTTTATACATCCAAGAGCTGGAGTGCCTGAAAGAGGTGGGGGTTGGGAGTGAGTGAGAGGAGAGACAGGGAGTGTCACCAGAGACAGAGTGGGGAGAATAATAGGTAGACCTGTTGAAACACACTGCTGAGGGGAGCAGCAGGTGAGACAAGAGAGGTCTGCTGTGCCATGTGGGTCAGCTCCATGGTCAGGGATCCAACTTATGCTGCAGTTGCTGTGGATAGCTTCATAGCACTGAAACTTAACCTCTTGCCCCACCAGGTAGTCCATACCTGCCTTATTTTAATGAACATGTATTCGAGTTTTCACCAAGCTGTTGTAGCATGGATCAAAATTTCTTTTCTTTTCAAAACTAAATAATTTTCCATCGAATGTATGCATATTTTGCTTATCCAAGTCATTCACTGAAAGACAATTGGATTACTTCTACCTATGATTGCTGTGAATATGCTGTTATGAATATGCAAATATTAGTTTCAGTCTCTACCATCATACTTTTGGTTATATATACACACACACTTGGAATTTCTAGGTTATATGTTTAAATGTCTGAGGACCTCCCATTTTCTATAATGACTTCACCATTTTACATTCTTATGAGTTTGAGTTTCTTTTTGAAGTATTAAAATGACTCTAAAATTGACTGTGGCAATGGTAGCACAAATACCAAAAAATGTTGAACTTTAAATTCTAAATGGGTAAAATGTTATGTGAATACAGTTATTTTTTAAAGCAAAAAAGACATTTGTCTAAAGGCACAAAAAATGAGGCATTCTCAACTTCCATCGCCAAGAAGGCTGACAACCAGAGAGCTTCCCAAACTCACAGGCCTGGCCGCTTGCACCAACCATGTTGAGCTCTGGACATGTAGTTTTGGGATGTCTGTTGCTCATTAAAACTCTCCCTCTGGCTGCAGTGGGACCACAGTGCATTAAACACTTGATGGATGAAGGTAGTTAGAGAATACACATTTTATTAATTTAATTATTCTTAATATAATGTTTACTTCTGTTTCCCACAGGTGTTCCCCTCTGCATCTTGTTCCTGCCTGTTCCCTGGAACTCACAGTCTGACAAGTGAGGCCTAGGAGTCGAGATCCCTGCTAAGACTCATAATGGCAACGCTTTCCAATGGGCTCCATCATCCCAACAAGTACCAACAAAAATGTCTCTTACTTTTTAAAGACTTGTTGGGGTTTGAAAAGTTAACCTAAGAGTCATTTAGGGGCATGACTATAACGTGAAAAACAACCTAACAATGATCTACTAATTACTGTGACTCAGTCCCTCTGGTTCACACTAGTATCCATACATGTAAGGGCCAGAAATCTTTTTACTTGCTTCACAGGAAATTGTTTCGTTTATGTTCGTGAAAGAGTTTTTAGCCACTGTGCTACTGGAATCCTAGCAGCCACGTGCCTTCTTGTTCAAAGACACTGCTGCTGCTTAGATTCCTCACACTAATGTCATTTTTAAGTTTTTCTATGCACCTACCTTGTTCCAATGAATTTTTGTTTCCTTTCTCTGAACTTCTTTCTTCATTTTCAAAGTGAGAAAGTTGAGAATATCTTGAAGACCTTGCCAGTTTTTGAGGTTCTATGGTTGCATGTTGAATAAATTATAGAGGAAAATATTTATTTGGGGACTTTTTTGTTAAGGAGTCTATCCTCTGTCAAGATTCTTTTTTTCTGTTTATGGTCACTTACACTAAATCTTTAGGCTCTATTGCTTCTGATTAGTTAAGCCATCAAGAAATCTAGGTATAATCTACCTGACCAGTTACCATCCACTGAGCTCCTAAAAGACTTCTCCAATTCTATCAGAATAACCTGCTTGTCTTGATTCCTGCCTCTGAACTCATACCCATGCTATTTCCTCAATATCAATGGGAGAACATCTTCTCCCATTTCTACCCTTATTAGAGTAAGTCAAGTTGTATTTTCTCTGACATTTTCTCTGTATGGCTCTTAAGAGCAAAACTGTAACATATATGTGTTTTTAGAGCCTATCATAAAACCTTAAGCCAGAAGATAACTCCAAAATACTTGACGATGATATCCTTATATGAATTGTTATTATTTGTACAAATGTCTTATCTCCAGTACAAAACTAGAAAATTTTTTCAGGACAGGGATAATGCAAATATTAATTCTTTGGCTTTCTCATAGTTTCTAGCAAAATAAATATGAATATTTGGTGTTTGAGGACAAGAAACTTATTCCTCATGTCTCTGAATTCTGAACAATAAAAATGTCAATCCAGGTATAAGAAAATAATCAAAAAATCAGCTTTTTATGGTTATGTCATATTGGCAGATATAGCTTGGATTAAAGGTAAAAAGTAGTCCTTCCGAAATTGAATTTAACCACCCAAGCACAGGCAGAATTTATACAGCCATATATAGAAATGTTTGTTCTGGGACCCTCCCTGGTGGCACAACGGGTTAATGCACAGCATTGTGAAGCTGGAGGCAGCCTCCTCAGCTCAAGTTCTATCATCCACCAGGGGGGTGACCCACATGGTGCAGCAGACCTCCCCTGTCTTGCCTGCTGCTCCCTTCAGCAGTGTACTTTGTTGGTCTGCCTGTTCTGCTCCCCACTCTGTCTCTAGTGCATCTTCTCACCACCCCTGCCCCTCTGGCCTGTACTCCAGTTCTGTATGCATAAGAAAATAAATATTTGAAAAAAAAGAAAAAAGAAATGTTTGTTCTGGCTAGTCTGCCATATGTGGAAAGAATTATGCCTATCTTCTGTGGTCTGAATCAGTTCTATAGAAAATCATGTAAATGCAATGATTCTTTTTCTAAAATAACAATTATATAAACCATTCTATCTCCTATAAGAAACAAAAGTAGATAATAAAAGGAAGAAAGATTGAACATTCTCCCTAACACTTCTGAAAATGCAGGGACTTTTTTGGGAGTGGATCTAGATGAGAAAACTGGGAGAGGGGAAATATCTCCAATATTTGCTAAATATTTGTTCAGAAAACAGAATTCACAAAATAGCCACAGTCCTTTAGGAAACAGTGAGCATTAATGTTAACCTTTGGAGGAAAAGCATCTAAGGAATCAGATCTGAATTCTGAATCCCAATGTTTGATGCTTCTAGTTGGTTAGAAATAAGGCAAGGGAGTTCTAAAGGCTTTTAGGTTAACTTCAAGGTGAAAAATTCTAGTCTTGTTTTAAATTTTAAGTGGAACTAAATGAAAAGGGACTCAAGATGAAAAGCCAAGAGGGTAGAAAATAGGGGCTACCTTTTTCATGAGACATGGATGACAAGAAAGGGGGATAGTTAGAGCTTAACCTGGACAGAATTCCAGAGCTAACCCAATGGATTGTTTGAGTCGTAGGGAGTACTAAAGGAGAGTTCAGGAACAATGGCTCTGCCTGTTGCAAAACATCACTTCTGCTTGTCTGACACCCAAATATCTTTCCTTCTAGTAACCCTAGAATTTCCCCAGTTGACTTGAGTCATTAATGTCACAAGAAACTCCGGCAGAAATTTTATCTTCAGGGAGTTTCTGTTAAAATATGCACAGGTATGTTCTTTAACTCCCTTCAAGTTCCGTTTAACAAAATCCCAATTTATAATTCCGCTGTTTGCCTGAGTGATCCCGTGTTATAAGACACTCATAAATTATCTTCAAGTAATGACCATAGTGAGTTACATATGAAAGGTGTGATCCTATACTGCTAAATCATGTACAGTATTGTAAATAAATGCTACTTCAAAAAGGAAGACCTATATTAAAAAAAAAATCCTCCAAAATCTTGTGACCAAGAGCTCAATTCAATATAGTAGTCATTGTTGGGATGAAGAAAATACTACATATGATAAAGTATCAAGAGGCAAAATGAATTATTCTAAATGTAGAAGCCACTAAGCCATTTCTGTAAAAATCTGACATGAACAGGGAATTTCCCACAATTGTTGCTCGCTATTACTTATAGAGTCTGACAAATGCAATGAGAGAAAAAAAAAATTAATCATTATGAAACCTGGTAGCAAATTATTTGATGACATAGTTTTTTAGCTATAATTTCCCAAAGATTTTGTTTAAAAATATATAATGGAATTAATAATAAAATTGAGTGAGAAGTCTTGGTATAAGATAAATTTTAAGGGCTCTCCCTGGTGGTGCAGCAGGTTGGAGCACTGCACTGTGAAGCTAAGCTAAGCCAAGCTATGGCCCCGTCAGTGAGAGTTGGATCCCTGCTCCGGTGGCGATCCACATGGTGTGGCAGACCTCTCCTATCTTGCCCATTGCTCCCTACTCTGTCTCTGGTGAATCCTCTCACTGCCCTGTACCTCTGACATGTACCCCATTTCTGTATGCATAAATAAATAAATAAAATCTTTTAAACAAATGATAAAATTTTAAATCCAATTGTTTTCTCTAAATAAGCCAGCTATGAAAATGGGAGACATAGTTCCATCAAATTGTCAAAACCCAGCCTCCATGGTCACACAGCTATCAAGCTATCACCAGCCACTGCAGCATGAGTTCAATCCCTTGGCCAGGCAGCTGACCCACATGTTAGAGCAGATCTCTCCTGTCTCACTTATTGCTCCCCTCAGCAGAGTATTTCAGTAGGTCTGCCTGCTCTGTTCCCCATTTTGTCTCCTGTGAATCCTCTCAGGCCCTGCATCTCTGGCTTACACCCCATTCTTGCAGGCATAAATAAATAAAAATAAATCTTAAAAAAAAAAAAAAGATTGTCAAATTCAACTTTTTCAGAACTATAGGAATTAATGAAAGGTTTGCAACAATCTGAACATCATTAATTCAAATCAAATGGATGAATCTTGATAGGAAATATAAACTTTGTGGGATTTTAACTTTCCCTAGTCACATCTGATTCATCCTTACTCTATAGTAGCCTGAAAACCAACAGCCACACACCCATGCTAGTTATAAAAACAAACAACAGTACACACATAAACACACAGAACAGCAGTTGCACAGCCACTGAAAAGAGCATAATGAACTTATAACTCCTAAAATCTCGGGCCATAGATAACTGGTACTATTAGACTTGTGTGACCCTCTCTGGAAAGGTGCCATTTACAGGACTTAACTTACTTGACCAGACATAGGCCTTTGTCACTGAGAAATGCTCTATCCCCGGGGTATATGTCAATAACAGTTGGTGACAATTGTTTAACATCAAAGCTGTGGGGCTAGCGATGATATTTAGAATAAGAAGCTGGCCAAAAATACCTTAAAAAGAAAATTCTGGAGAGGGAGGTATTGAGAGGGGGATTTGAAAAGTTCCACATATTTCTGGGAATATAAAAGGCAAGTGTGTGTTCAGGGTTGTGTGCATACCCAGAAAAGAAAATTTCTCCTCTCTGACTGACCTAGAACCTCTGAAAAGCAGAAGGCACAGGTTAAAAGAGAATTCTAAATTGCTGGAGCATTGAAGTTGTGCTCTAATACACACACATACACAGCTCTTCAGTAAAAGATGAGAAATTTATTGGTTCAAGCTGTTTAATGAAATCTATGTTCAGTTAAACTCATGGTTGGAAACTTCAGTGGCAGCACAGGACAAAGAATATAGACTTCACAGAATAAGTCCAGGAAAGTCACTAACCAGGTTAGGAGACAATATCAGCACCTACAACAATGACAAAAAGAAACCACGACAAACTCTGAGTGTGGTGAGGAAAATCTGATTTATAGAGTTTATATAATTTAAAATACCCAATTTTTCAACAGGAAAATTATGAGACACATAAGGAAACTGGAACGTATAGTCACAGATGGTGGACAGTCACTGGAAACTGTCCCTGAGGAAACCTAGATTTTTTTTACACTAGACAAAGTTTTTAAGACAGATATGCTCAAAGAGGTAAAGAAAATTCTGTGTAAAAAATTAAAGAGTCATAATGATGTTTTATAAGAGTTGGGAATGTCAACAAAAGACAGAAATCATAAAAAAGAATCAGGTAGACATTCTGGAGTTGAAAGTTATTTTTGAAGTAACAAATTCACAAGAAGACCATAACATCAGGAAAGGGAATCAGCAAAATTAAATACATGTTAATTGAGATAATCCAGTCTGAAGAATAGAAAGGAAAAAAAGGAAAAATGACCCAAGCCTCAAAACTTGTGTGCCAAAATGTATGCTAACCTGAACATAGTGGAAATCATGACACGAAAGAGTAAAAACAATATTTGAAGGAATAATGACTTAAAACTTACCAATTTGAGGAATACTGGGGTACATAATAGTCAAACGGCAAAGAATATAAATTTTAAAGCATAAAGGAGTGACTCGTCCCATACAAGGGATCTTCAATAAAATTAACAGCTGACTTAGCATCAGAAACTACAAAGGCCAGAGGCAATGGGATGACATATTCCAAGTGCTAATAGAAAAAGAAAAACCTGTCAACTAAGAATTCTATATTCAGCAAATGGTCCTTTAAATACAGAAGGAAACTCTCAAAAGCTATATACCCCAAAGAGAAGGGGGCAAAAAGTTTTTTTTTTTTTCCACAAAGTGAAACTCCTAATTTCAACCTATCCTACAAAGTAATCACAATCAAAGCAAGGTGGTGCTGGCATAGAAGAGCCAGAGGAATGAAAAAGAATCAAGAGCCCAAAATAAATCTGAGCATATAAAGTCAACTAATATTTCATAAGGGAGCTAAGACTACTCAGTGGGGAATACAGCCTCTTCAATAAATGGTTCTGGTATAACTGGATTTCACATGTTAAAGAATGAAACTGGACTCTTAGCTTACAATACTCACAAAAATTAATTTAAAATGGAGTAAATGTAAAGAATTGAAACTAAATGTAGGAAATGAAATCATGAAATCCCCAAAAGAAACATAAGAATAAAGCAATTTCACATAGGTCTTAGTAGTGATTTTTTTTTTGTCTTAGCAATGATATCTAAAGCACAAGTAACAAAATGAAAAATAAGTGAAAGGGCACTATACCAAAAGGTTTCTACAAAACAAATCATCAACAAAACGAAAAACCAAAAAACAATCCTACAGAATGGTAAGAAAACATTTGCAAACCACATACCAGATATAAGCTCCAAAATATAGCTCATAGAACTCAATGGCAATAAATAAATAAGATGAAATTCCATTTTAAAATGTGCAAATGACCCGAGTAGGCATTTTTCCAAGAAGATATAAGAAAGGGCAACAGGCACATGAAAAGACCTCGACATCATTAACCATTAGGGAAATGCAAACCAAAACCACAGTATCGCTTCCTGCCTGTTAGCCTGAAACTGGACCCTTGGCTTACAACCCTCACAAAAAGACAGGAGATGAAATGCTGGAAGGGGTGTGATGAGAAGGGAACCCTCCAGCAAAATTGGTGGGTCTGGGGCCAGACGCTGGGGCTGCAAGGCCTGGGAGCCAGCCTGGCCTAAGGCCTGAAAAGGAGTGAGTCTGAGGGATCTAGGAAGAGGGAGGCCGGGCAGCCACAGGTGAGTGGGGAGCAGGGCAGGAGTCAGACACACAGGTTGTGGGGAGCATGGTCAGGCCGGCGTGAGATCGCGGAGTCCACCCGACTGTGTAGAGCCAGCAAGGGCGAGCGCGCCACGTGGGGCCCGGTGCCAGGGGGCGGTGCCAGGGGGCGGTGCCTGTGGCGGGAGGGAGGCGTGGCCTTGCCTGTGCTGGGACTAGAGGCGGCCCCGCCGGGCACCGCGCGCGCCACACGGAACGCACGGGCCGGCGCAAGCAAACCCGGCGCCTGTACGCCCAGCGATGGGCGCGGCCCGGTGCCCTGGCCCCGTCCCCGCCCCTCCCGGTCTCTTCCAGCCCCGCGCACTCGCCAGAGACCCGGGGACCTTGGGCGCCCCGCGACCAACTACGGGCTTGGCTCTAATCGACGGTCGGGCATCCTGAGGTGAGCACAGCCCTCTTGAAGAGAGCAAATTCCGGATTTTGTAGGACCTCTCTGTCGACCCTCTATAGCCACAAATCATCAAACACTTAAGTTGTAAAGTGAAAAGTGGAAAGGGGTAGGGGCTTTTTTCTCCACTCCAGAATTTGGCAGTTTCTTTGAACGCGGTGGAGAAACGATCTTGGGAACTAGAGGAGAGTAGGTCCCTCGTCAGGATCTGCCCGTGGCAATCTCATCAGCGAGGGGAGGGTCCTGGAATTGATGGGAAGAAGGGCCCTGCTCTTCTGTCTTATGGAAAAAGCGAGACTGCTGAAGTGGAGGGCTCCAGGAGTTTCCCACAGCATGGAGACGTCCGGAGCCTTCTCGCCCAGCCTGTCCCCGCGTCTGCCTTGCAGGGCACGTTCCGCTCCGGGGCAGGGTGGCGCCCCGAGGCAGGGTGACGGGTAGGATGCTCTGCCTCGCAGGGATGGCGAACTCCTTAGAAAGTTGTAGTGTGCCGGTCTGTCGAACTGCCTTGCTTCTGGCAGAGTGTGGCCGGCATGCTGGTATCCTGGCAAGCAGCCGTTTGCAACATAACTCTCTATAAAAAACTCGAGGCCACTTGTTAGAACTCGGTGTTTGAATGGTGTATATTGTAAGTATATGTGCTACTGTGGAATATGAGCCGTGAGGTTTTTCTCTAAAATGGAGTTTTGTTGTTAACCTTTGTCGGGAGAGAAGTCATTACTTGCTCTTATTCTTTCCTTTGTTGGTTTTCTAGGTACTTGGGTGCATGAATAGTATGCAAATTATGCCCTAGCTTATAATGAATATCTTTCCTGGGGTAGTCCTTTCAACAGGATATAGGAAATAATACTAAATGATTGTATCTCAGTGTAGTGAAAGATTTTCAGGTGTGGTTAAAAGCTGGAAAAATTGATGGCTGCATTAAGCAACAAGGCTTGCAAAGGAAGGTTAATTTTTCTCCTTTTCAATAAGAAATGCAGCACTGGGTAGCAGCCAGGTTTGCAAAATAGTACTTTCTTCCTTTGAAACAGTTGGAGCAACTGGGTGTGGAGATAAATGACTGAGGAAATGATTGTATATAGTGTAAGCAGTTTGAGTCTGGAAAATAAAATGGCTTGACAGGCTTTGCTTGAGTTAGAGATCTCTTGGGATTATGGGTGGTGTAGCTCTCTGGTTCCCATTTTGCCAGGCTAATTCCACTTCAGGGCCTCCACTGTCGCTGGAGTGCTCCCTGTTTTTTTTCCTTTTACTCTTCCTCCAGTCTTTAACTTCTCCCTGCTCCCCAATAAAGTTAAAGGCAGAGTTATGGTAGCCTAGGGATAGGGAACTTCAAATCTAGTGGAAGCACTAGGAGATGGGTAGAATAAGTGACGGACTTTCAATATGTAGTACACTTGAAAAAGTGGGACAATAATGACTGTGGGAAGGATGTTCTCTTTGAAGGACAATATGAATTTAAGTTCCTTTTCTGATAAGGGTTTTAATATTTTCCCTTTTTTGTTTTTTGACCATCAGGACATTTCCAGATACAGTTGGTGGAATATGAAAACTCTGAAAATTGTCCCCTTATCCCAATACACATTCTATTCCAGCCCCTTGTAGGTTTCTAGAGAGTAATTTGGGATATGGGAAGAGAAGAAAGAAGTACCGAGTCTGACATGCCAAGAAACATTGGAATGTGGACTGACTTGGACAGAGATGTTGGATTTGAAAATTGAAAGGAATATTCCACATTAAAAAACTAGAAACTTGATTTTGGTGAAAGGTGTTAAGAAACACAGCATTCAAATTTAGTTGTTACTGAATTTTACCTTTTCCTCCAACATTTTATTATAAAAAAATTTCAGACATGTTACCTACTTCTCTTTCCTATACATTTGTAATAATCTTGAGACATAAACTTGTTAGTAAAAATCAGAGCTTGGAGTCTAGACATATATGACCAGCTCTGGACAGAGCTTGAATAACAAGGTGGTTAAGAAATAGATGTATGAAGGATATTAACATTTGGAAGAAAAGGGAAAAATAGATTTTCTTCTCGACTATTCCCTAGGAATTTTAGTCAGATTTCTTAATTGCTTCTTAAAACATGAGTTGGATTAAATCACTCCCCTGAGTGACACCATGCCCTTCAGTCTTAGAATAAAATCTAGCTCTTTCCAGGGAAAGAGTAAGCTGGAGTTGGCCTGGAGTGAGCTGGCCTGTTTGGCCTCATAGGTCTACCACAATCCCCTTGTTTAGTGTTCTCCTTTCTTGCTCTTCTCATCCTCAACACTCTTCCCTCAGATATTTGCACTGTTTTTTTGCTCAGTTCATTCTGGCCTCTTTTCAAATGTGACCTCCTCACTCAGGCCTTTCCTGATCACCTGATCCAAAACAGCCCTACTTAGTCCCTGTCTTCTGATCACTTTGTTTCTTCTTTGCTTATCATTACCTGACATCTTTTAATATATCTATTTCATTGTTAACCGCACGCTCAAATGTAAGCTCTATAAGGCTTAGAAAGATTTTGTATTCATGGCCATATTCCTATTTGACATATTATGAGAAATTAATAAATAGTTACTGAATTAGCTAGATAATTAAATGACATGAACCAGGCATTAACTCTCATAAGGGTTGCAGAACCCTTGGTAAAATACCAGCAGCCCTTTTAGGTAATTAAAGTTGATCAATATTTTATAGGTAAATGATGTCCTGGAGACCAGTGGACTCTTTTGTGTTTACACAGTTCCAAACTTGAATCTGTGCTAGAATTGGGCCAATTTTGACAAAACCTGCATCCCGAGCAAGATATAAAAAACTTCACCCCCCCATAATAATAACAAACAACTATATACTAGAGACATTTTATAGGGGTGGAGTGGGGAATGGGGTTAAAAATGGGGGCAGGGGAGTGTACGGGACTATGATGATGGCCCACGAATGAGTTGGTGATAGGAAGTCCATGGGGATTACAACTGAGATGGAAAAAGGCACAAAATGATGTTAAACTATTATAATAAAATAAAAAATAAAAATTTCTGCCCCCCCCCAAATTTCCTGTATGCTCTTTTCTCATCAACCCTACCATCCAGCAAGTTTTATTCTGATTTCTATCACCATATACTCATTTTGCTGGTTCCTGAACTACATATAAATATATTGAGATAGTATATATGTTTTTATCTGGCTTCTTTTTGTTCAATATAACATCTGTGAGATTCATTTATGTGGTTACTCATGTCTATTTATTCCAAGATCATATTCCATTGTATCAATATCTACCATGTGTTCATCCATTCTCTTATTGATGGACACTTTTGTTGTTTCCAGGTTGGAGCTATTTCAAATAAAGTTGCCATGAGCATTCTTCTATAGCATCTGCCTCTTTTAGAGCCCTATGTACTTTATTTGAAAATCTTCTTTGTACCATCAGTACAGAGTGAAGTATGATAAGGCTAAGGGGGCTGTGATGATGTGGCAGCCTGCCAGTAGCCCAGCGAGCACCTTCCTTAGAGATGCTGCTGACCTACCTTCCACTCTGGAGGGAAAATACCTGGAAAGGGAGTGTGCATGCAAATTCAGTGTTTTTAGAATCATCAGAGATTCCACTCTGTGGAATGACCGCTGCTATTGCCATTGTATTCCCCTCCCCTCTCAGCTCCTCACCCCAGTACAAGTTTACTCTAATCAGCCACTGAGCATTATGCTATCAAGGAGTTTAAATATTTATGAGCAAGAGTCTTGTTCAGAGCCTGATAAAATATTTATGTGTTTCCACAAGGCATTGGTTTCCATCTAGACTTCTCAAGGCATTTTCTGAGACACTTGTCATGATCATGAGCTACAGATAGATGATGTGGTCAGAGAACATCTGTATTAATGAACCCTGCCTTGCAGAGCACCCTGTTTTCTAGCAATGGGAAAGAATAAACACAGGCATCAAAATGATGATACAAATGATGATACATATGATGATAAAAATGTCTTGAAAAGAAAGGGCTGTTAACATAAGCCCTTAAAGGTTATAGTAAAGAAGGGATCATGGGAAAGAAGTTGTTAAAGTGAGGAGAGATTAAGATGTAGTTATTCCACCTGAAGAATGAAGGAATCATCCTTATAAAAGATACAGTTCCTTAGACACTGATGTGTGCAAGGCCTATGGAAGACAAACTATGCTGAGTGCTATAACAAAGTTATCACACCTGCTGTGAACATAAGGAGTGAAAAATGGGAGATGGGAGTGGTGATAGTAGGGTTTCCAGGTGGAGGGGAGAGAGCCAGCTAATTAAGGAAGAACTGTAATTTCCCTCCATGGAAGAAGTAGCTTTGAGTTAAGTTCTGAAGGTGGTCCAGATCTGTGAGTGACAGCTGTAGTGTGGAAGGACATTTCCAGAAAGACAGAATAACTTCAGCAGATATTCTAGACAGGGCCAGACTGATGTGACGAAGGCAAAGAGGGTGAAAGGGTCAGCTCAGGGCAAGTTTGCAGTAAGAGATAGAGCCAGATAGCTCAAGGCCAGCTTGTCAAGAACACATGAGTATGGACTTTAGTCTGTTTGTTGTAGGGAACCATGTAACTTTTGACCAGACATTGGGTCAGATTTTGAGAAATTCTTGGAAGGTGCATCCAACTTAAGCAAGCCCTTGAGGTCTGTTTATGTCCAAGGCATTTTCAGACTGTTCTGCTGCATCCAGTTAGACTAGAGACTTCTATCTACTCTAAAAGAGATAAATATGAGGGAGTCAGATATACTCTATATATTCCTGGAACTACATAGGAGCAGGTCTCATCCACCTTCTCATCACCCCATAACACATATACTCAAGAGTGCTCCAGTTCAGACTGAATGGTACATCCTCCAGTCTCCTTTGTGACCATTTCATCTCCCTGAGGGGAGTTGACTGCTAAGTACCCTTTATCACTTGAACCCCAATCTAGGTCAATATACTTAAGGTATGGATTGTCAGGCAACAAAGGATGAAACCATCAGACCAACAGGCCATCCCTGCAGATTTCAGGGCTGCTTTGACCAAATGGCTGAGCTTTGACCAATGGCTAGAGAGCACACTGGCACTAGAAAGTTGAGGTCAGATGGGTTGATAACCCAGAGAAAGGACTACTGAGAGCTTTCAATTTGTGTTCTCCCATCAGATTGCAGGTTCCTATTCAAAAGTGCCCCATGATGTTTATTTTTGAAGCCATAATGAAAATAGACAGGGAAGGATTTAAACCTATCAGCCATCTACACTTGGTGATATCTGTTACAAAGAAGAGATAGCTGTGGAAGTGACAGATCTGGAGGAGTCAGTCTTCAGTGCTATAGAAAGGAGTTTTGTGTATGAATTAGATTAGCTGGAAAGCTCTGGTGGAGAGACATGATTCCTTGGTGTGAACAGAAGGGCAGGGGATGGCATCTTAGAGAAACTTCATGATTCTGCCCAGGTCTTGCTAGTTAGAATAGCTTTCTTGCTGCCATGGTTACCTGTTCAGAGTGATACTGTGAACACCCAGAGAAGAATGATATGGACCTACCCTATGCTGGAACAGCAGATTGTCAGGTGGTACTGCCAGCCCCCATCCAAATTTTCCAAGGAATTGGGGATAAAAGAGAGCTGGAAATGTCTTAACGAGGGAAATGGTAAGGGCCTGACAGTGTTGACTGAACTGGACACCTAGTAAGCATCTTGTGGTGTTGGCCTGGCAAGACTCCAGACCAACAAGGCCTTTCTTGGCTCTGATCTAATATTCCTGATTTTCTGTGCGAAGCAGAGTTTCTCAAGGATCACATTAACTGTGAGAGTGTGTGCTTAACTGAGTAACTTTTCAAAATGAGCATTTCAATGATTCTGTGATTGTGCCCAGGCTGCCTGCTTTTGTGTACGACTAGGATAAACCAGAACATCAGAGTAGAGTGGGACTGGGAACGATAAATAACTGAAGCTAGGAGAGGGAAGAGAGTGGCTGACCTACTGGAGTCACAGATATGTTATCTGCAAGTGAAAAACTGGAGTGAAAGAATATCTAAGGCAAATGGAAGGAGAAAAGAGGGATGAGATGTGAAGGTTACTGCCACAGTCAGTTTGAGGACATTCACACAGGCTTGGCAACCAGAACACAGCCACACCATGGCCGCGCAGGTCCCAGCAGTCCTATGCTGTCCATTCCCTCACCCCACTCCATACTTCATGCACTTTCACCTGTTCATTCATAGTATTAGGTAGTGAGACTTGCCAGTGTACACTAAGTTGCAAGATACACAAACACCTACTTTTAAAAGTAAGTATGAAGACACTATTTCAGAATACTTCTAACAGTTGGGTTACAGATGTTACTTTTCTTTTTAAAACTTAGCCATATTTTCTATGATTTCTATATTGAACATGAATTTCTGTGATCGGCAGGAAAACATTAAATAACAAATCTATTAAAGAGATTAAGTAGGAGAAGGAGAGTAGGATTATACAAAAGAGAAAAAGATTTTGGAAGATGAATGATCAAAAAAGTTCTTCACAGACTGCTAGCTTCTGCATGTTATTTTCTTTATTGTTGAGTATCATATTTGTTGTCCTCCCTTGAAGAAATCAAATTGCAAATTATGAGCCAAGTCACCCAGAATCTTCCAGGAAAGTGCTCACAGAACACTCCTAACCTAGGCAACAGCATCTCCCCCACAAAGCTTGATATTTATTTCCACAGAGCCTGGTCCAGACTTGTGTCTCTCATCTCTGAAGTATAAGACAAGAACCAACGAAGAATGTCAGTAGTTGGAGGAGGATTTTCTCGGACAAAAGCCTGTTTTGTTTCTGTCCACACCTCTGCCCGTGGCCCTTGGGGAAGTCTGTGACAAGGCTTTTGAGAGGTAAATGTGGCTTTTATTTTACACCACTGGCCTTTTACAACCAATGGCCTGTCAAGTCCATGCTTTAATTTTCTTACGCTGGACACAGGCTGGGCTTCTCAGGAGCACAAGTTGCTGTCTGCCTTTAACTACCAGAATCAATTTAAAGCAAAGGCCAGAGAGGCCTTCCTGATGTCTAGTGGTTACTAACGACTTCTTCACTGTTTACTAATATAAGTGGACCATATAAGAGCAGTTGTTCTATTGTTTCATTTATTATATTATATACATTATTCTAGAGATATAGATACATATAACTGATCCAATATATGATTTTAATAGCTACTTAATACTTATAAATTTCTTGATTATTGGTTATATTTCCAACTCGATACTCTATTTTCATCCATTTTTTTTAACACAACAAATTTTGCCACAATAAACATTCTGCATTGATCCTAGCATTTTGCTTTTCATTTCCATGTAAGATTTTCAAAATTGGCAAAGGATACACATAATTTTAATGTTCACTGTGGATCTCCCCACAGCTTGTTTCCCTCCCTCCTTTTGTCTTTCTCTCCCCCACTGCATATTTCTCCAGGGGAGCCTGCATATTTAGGAAGGACGGTCCCTCAGTGAGAACTCATCCTTGCCAAGTGTGGATTATATCCGCTCGGTGGTGAACAGGGTCTGCAGTATTCTGATTGCATTGTGTCACTATTGCTTCTGGTTGGCCAGACTGCTTACAGCCCTTCTTGCTCACTTATGTCATGCTGTGGAATTATACATGGTCTTCCTCTGTAGTGGGAGCAGCATGCCTTGTGTGTGTGTGTGTGTGTGTGTGTGTGTGTGTGTGTGTGTGTGTACACACAGCAGTGTGTGTGGGTGGGAGGACTTTCAGAGATAGTAGGCTCAGCAACATTTTTTCACAGCACCATATCTGCTGTTTTTTTTTTTTTGTTATATCTTTTCTTTAATAGTTGAACTGAGAAATGTTTTTCTATTCTATCCCCATCTTCTCTGTCTGTTTTGATGGGTTTGGGATTTAGAAGATTTTGTGAGTATGTAGTCTGTAGACTACAAGAGATTACTTGACATGAGGAGAATTAGAAAAGAAGGTAGGGGTCTGGAGCTTAAGAGTCAGTGCCAAGTAACAGATGCAAACATTTTCAAACAAATAATTTTAACAAAACTGTTGTTATGAGCGCACTTCCCAGCACTACTTGGCTTGCTTGCTTTCTTTTTCCCCCTAAATTTTTGCTCTTGTTTGAATGTAAATTTTCAGTTTAGTCCACTAGACCAGAGAGGAATGGGAATCCGCTCCACACCAAGTCTGGAAAAAAATCACAGAAAAACATTAAGGGAGGCTGGTGAGTATAAAAATGTAGAACATAAACAGTGAACTGACAAAATAGCAAGAAGTAAATGAGAAATTTAAGTCCTCAGCAGAAGGCTGCTATGTGACCACTGAGCTCGACCCTTGATGGAAATCTATGATCTTGAATTCATATTAGAAACCCAGTTGTGAGTCTGTGTTCAAAATGCAAACATTAGCTAAGCAGAAGAAAGAAATTATAAAGTCCTGTGGCATACATTTTGCTGTTAGTTTCCATAACTGCAAATTCCATGCTGCAATTTTACTCAGTAACTTTGGAGTGGATTTCTGTGTCTGAAATTGGAAATTAAAAAAAGGAAAGAAAACCTGGATAGACATTATTGCAATTAACTTCTAGGGAAAATTTTTTTTTACTTTACTTGGAACATGTTAAAACCTGCCAAGTAAGCATCAGTCTGTGTTAATACATACTTTTATGCAAACTTTTCACTTTCAAATATATATTAACCAGTAATATTGATGATAAAACCAGCCCCCCTCATAGGTTTGTCTTTTATAACTTAGGGATTTTATAATGTATTTTAATCATAGTTAGTAGCAAGAATAGTTCTATCTTTTTTATACTGACATTTGTGACTATAAAGATCATCTGTAAACAGCTTGGTTTTGTCATCAAAATTTTTCAGTTTAAACATATTCCAAGATATTAAGCACCTGCTCTGGCTAACAAGAATTACCTGCTGGTATACCACTGCTCCGATAGATTACATCTAGAAAATCTGTATTTAAAACTCAATTTGAAGGCATAAAAGACATCCAGAATTTGAGCATTAACAGCTCAGGGAGAAGAGAAAGTTTTTGAGTACCCCACATTCTTGGCTGTATATGAGGAGAAGCTAAGAAAACAAACAAAAGTGGCTCCAAACAGGCATAAAATGAGTACAACATCTTATGGGGGTTGGGGGCTGGGTGGGGAGTAGGGTGGTGGTGTGAAGAGAGGATTTCAGGACTACTAAGTGAACTAGTGCATGAAAGGCCATGATCTTGGAAATAAAAGAGTCAGAGAAATCAGGCCAATAATCTGAGCAATTTTCCTTCCAAGTTCAGTTTGAGTAGCACAGATGAAGACACTGAAAAGAAAAAAAGGAAAGCAGATGCTGAGAAGCTTTACAGAACTACTTACAGGCTTACTGTGCTGGGGAGTTACACATTGCAGTGTAGGAATTATCAAGGTGGAAGATCCTGAAAAACACTGTGATGGTTAATTTGTGTCCATTGGAGTGGGCCACAGGTTTCCCAGATATCTGGTTAAGCATTATTTTTGGATATGTCTGAGAGGGTTTCTGGGAGAGATTAGCATTTGAATTCATGAACTAATAAAGCTGTTGGCCCTCCCAAATGTGGGTAGGCATCCTCCAATCTGCTGCAGGCCTGAATAGAACAAAAGGTTTGAGGAAGGCTGAAAACTCTGCCGGATTGAGCTGAGACGTTGATTTTCTTCTGCCCTTGGCACTCCCAGTTCTCAGGCCTTCAGACTGGCACTTATGCCATTAGCTCTGTGGCTGTCAGGCCTTTGAACTACAGCACTGGCTTTCATGGGTCTCCAGCTTGCAAATGACAGAGCATGGGACTTCTCAGCCTCCATAATTGCATGAGCCAATTGTAATAAATCTCTTGTATTTATATATAAAATATTGGTTCTGTTTTCTCTGGAGACTACTGACTAATACAAACACCCTAAACTTGGAATTGGTATTCCTGAAGGACTGTGCCTGAGGAAGTTAGCCCATAAATAAACTTGGTCTTATAAAAAATCCAATCCCCAGTCTGATCACTCACTGTTTTATCCTCACACTGTAACAAAGCTAAGGAACACATTCTTTGGGGAGGAGAAAATGACCCAAGGCTTCTATAGTTTTATTACATGGTTTCTGATCTTCCATGAAAACAAAACAAAACAAAACTATAGTGGGCATAACAAAATATAGTTTCCAGACTACGGTGCAAAAAGAAGAATGCAGATTCCCTGCAGCAAGAAGATAGTTTCAAATTTAGGAACACCAAGGCAGCTGAAGTTTGCAGGACAGAGAACTGAAATGGAGAGAGCTGTGCAGATAGAACTCTATAGATCGTCATCGGATACTCTTCAAGTGTAAAGTTGAGTACTGAACTGCACAGGCCTGTGGAGAAACTACCTAGGGATGGAAAAAGGAAACTGTCAGGGGCTACAGGGTACAATACTGCTGTTGACAGGTGCCAGTCCCCACTCAGACTAGGGAAGCTCATGGAGTGTTGGGTAGCAAGCCTATACCTTAGTAGTGGGGAAAATTAGCTCCACTAAGCAGCCCCAGTTCAGAGCCTGTCTAATATCTTAAAAGAACACCCTAAGTGATCAAACTCTTCCTAATTTAGCTTCATTCCAGAACAAAGCTGAAGAATATTTAAAGGAATAAGAAACTAGCATATCTATAAGTAGAATGACCAAGGAAGAGCATCAAAATTACCTGAAGAGTTAATGAGTGAAGCATTTCTGAATAGAAGTTATTATAGTTGATGAAGACTGTAAGTTCATAGATGCAAAGAACCTTAAGTCAAATAAAAAAATAAAGAAATAAAACTTTACCATAGAATCAAAATCCAGTTGTTCAAAGTCCACTGAGAAATAAAAACTCCAAAATAGCCAGAGGTGGGAAACACATGCACAGAGGAACAAAGATAAGTATAAAATGATTCAACCTAGAATTCTCCATCTAATGAACATATTTTTCAAAACAAAGACAAAATACAGACTTTCCAGATGCATTGAAGCTGAAAGAATTCATTATGAAAGATATACACTACAAGAAACATTAAAGGAAGACCTCCTAGTAGGAGGGAAGTAAGTGATGCCAGCTACCAAGACTATATATAGAAGAAGGAACCAACACAGTCAATCAGCCTGATTTTATTGATCTTTATCTAACGTTGTCTTAATCACCTGAAGAATGTATAGTCCTTTCCAGTGTATGTGGACTTTTTATCAAGATAATCAGATTTGGGTCCTGTAATAGGTCTCAATATATAAAAATGGATACCAAGTCATAGAAAGTATGTTAGTGACCTCAGTGAAATTATTGAAGGAATTAACAACAGATTTCTTAAAATATTTGGTTTTTCTTTATTTGTTTTCATTTTTACATAGGAGAACTGGGGTGTAGGTCAGAGATACTGGAGGAAGGAGGTGAGGTTGAGGGGTGAGAAGATTCACCAGAAACAGAGTGGGAAGCAGAACAGGCAGGTGTACTGAAATACACTGCTGAGGGGGTGAGTAGCCGAGATGAGATGCGTCTGTTGCATTCTATGTGGGTCAGCTCCTTGGTAAGGGCTCTAACTCAGACATGGCAGTGACGGGCCACCAGGGAGCCCCCAGTCTTCAGATATTTGTAAATTTAGCAACATACTTGACAATAGCTCATCAGTCAAAGAGAAAAATAAAAAAAGGAATGGTAAAATATTTTGGATTGAATGAAAATGAAAAATCATGCATCAAAAAGAGTAGTTAGGTGGAAATTTATAGTGCTAAGAGCTTAAAAGAAAAAAGTCTCAAGTCAGTATCCTCAGCTTCCATTCTAAGAAACTAAATCAAAAAAGAACAAGTAAACCCCAAAGTCAGCAGAGGAAAGGTAATAATTAACATCAGAACACAAATCAGTAAAATAATAACAAAAAACAGTATAGAAAATCAGTAAAAGCAAATGTTGATTAATTGAATATATCAACAAAATTGACAAACCTCTCTAGCCAGACTGGTCAGGGTAAGAAGTGAGCAGTCATAGTTTACTAATATCATAGATTAATAATAATAAAGGATAATAGAAGGGAATTATAAATAGTTTTATTTTAATAATCCCATCAATTTAAATGAGATAAGTAAATTCCATGGAAGACATAAGCTATCAGAGTTTCTTCAAGAAATATTAAAGAATATGAAAACCCAGATCTGTTTTTTTTTAAAAAAAAGTCAGGGCCCTCCCTGGTGGAGTAGTGGGTTAAAGCACAGCACTAAGAAGCTAAAGCCACTTCAGCATGAGTTCAGTCCCATCCTGGAGGTTACCCACATGGCGCAACAGACCTCTCATGACCTGCCCACTGCTCCCCACAGCAGTGTACTTTGTCAGTCAGCCTGTTCTGCTCCCCACTCTGTCTCTGATGAATCCTCTCACCGGCCCTGCACCTCTGGCCTGTACCCCAGTTCTATATGCATAAATAAATGAATCTTTTTTAAAAAAAGTCAAAGAAAACTAGAAATATCAATAGATGATAACTTCTTTAAAAACAATAAAGTGAATCTATGGAAAATCTTCACCTGATATATTAATGATAAAAGACCAAATACTTCCCCCCAAGATCAAGAATAAGACAAGGATGTCCACTCTCTTTAATACAACTCAACCCTGGAGGTCCTAGCTAGTGCAAAAATAAGAAAATGAAATGGAAGGTATCCAATTTGTAAAGGAAGAAGTAAAACTATCTTTATTTGCAAGTGACCGGATGTTCTGTGCAGAGATTCCTATATAACCTACAAAAGAAACTAACAAATGAGTTTAGCATTATTGCAAAATACAGTATCAATATACACACACTTCAGTTGTGCCCATAGATATATTCACACAATAATGTTGAACTATCAAAATTGAAAGTAAAATAATTACAATGGCATCAGAAATATGGAATCCTTAGGGATAAATTTGATTTTTAAAATTGTACAAGACTTATATCCTAAAGCTGATCTTTCTGAAGAAATTTTAAAAGACCTATACAAGTGAAAAGATGTATCTTGTTCATGGGTGCTATGGATTGCATGTTTGTATCTTTCCTGAAAATCTTATGTTTTTCCTGAAGTCTAATATTTAGTGTGATGGTACTTAGAGGCACAGAGCCTTTGAGAAGATGAGAACAAGTTGGTAGAGTTCTTATAAATGGAATTAGTGTCTTTAAAAGGTAAATCCAGAGAGCTAGTTTCTTCTCTTTCCCATATGTGAGGGTATAAAAGGTCAGTCATGTACAAACTAGAACAAGGTTCTTACCAGAATGTGTCCAAGCCAGCAGCACCATGACCTTGGATTTCCAGCCATCAGAATTGTTGTTTATAAGTTTTTATAAATAGTTATTATAATTTCTGTTGTGTATGAGATACTCCATCTGTGCTATTCTGTTATAGCTGCTGAGCTAAGACAATGGTTTAAAAGACTCATCTATTTTTTTAATAATATAATAGCTTATTTTTACATCATTTTGTGCACTTTTCCATCTCAGTTGTGATCCCCTTGGGCTTCCCATCACCAAATCACCGATGTGCCATCACCATAGTCCAGTGCATTTCCCTCCCCGCACTGTTTTTGATCCCATTCACCACTCCACCCCATAAATTGTCTCTGGTATATAACTGTTCATTATTATTATTATTATTTTCTTGCCTGGTCCTTTATACTCCTGCTATACGTGAAACCATTCTGTATTTTTCCTTTACTTTCTGGCTTATTTCACTAAGCATGATCTTTTCCATCTCCACCCATGTTGCTGCGAAGGACATGTGTTTCTTTTTTTTGGTTGCTGAGTAATATTCCATTGTGTGTATGTGCCACATCTAAAAGACTCATCTTTTTTTTTTTTTTTTTAAAGATTTATTTGTGCATACAGAACTGGGTTACAGGACAGAGGCTCAGGGGTGATGAGAGGCTTCACCAGAGACAGAGTGGGGAGCAGAACAGGCAGATCGACGAAGTACACTGCTGAGGGGAGCAGTGGGCGGGTCAGGAGAGGTC
>NW_004567104.1:34325094-34339250 GCF_000260355.1 Condylura cristata
GAGAGGTCTGCCACGCCATGTGGTCACCTCTGGGGCAGGCGGGGATCGAACTCATGAGGAAGTGGCTTTAGCTTCTTAGTGCTGTGCTTTAACCCACTGCGCCACCAGGGAGGGCTGGCAGTCTCATTTTTATTTAGAATCAGACTGGAAATAAAAAGCTCAAAGAAGCAAGCAGGCAAACAGGGAATGCACAGATGTGTAGGGGAATGCATAACCAGCCAAGGTTGGGAGAAAGGCAAGGAAAGTCTCTTGTTTATGCTACTCTAACCATAATACCTAGTGCGTTTCTGTACCTGCTGTTTTCAGCATGAATAGATCCTCATACCAGGATTTCTGTCCTTACAGGTTCCTTATCAACTTCCCTGTTTCTGCACACCGAGAGCCACAGAATATCCCAAGAATAATCAAGGCAAAGACACCAAGTGGTTGAGGTACACAATAATCCAAGCTCCCACAATAAACAGTAAGTTAAACTGTATTTAATAAAGTCTTTTCTGTACCCCCTGCTTCCAGCCTAAGTTTAGGACTTTTTGTTAAGGAAATGGCTACTGAATGAGTGTCTAATATCGATAGTATATTTTCCATCTCTTTGTCGTTAAAGAGCCAAAATCACTCTCACATGAGTATCTTAGGTTGCACAGCTGTACCAAATAGTAGTTCAGAGAAATCAGATGCCCAGATGAAATGGGAATTTAGAGTCACTGCATGTTATATTCACTAATAAAAACCTCTGACCAGGAGGTTTTCAGGAATGAGTCTCATTAATTCCAAAAAACTTTGCTTCCTTTCCAGTATAGAACATACAGCTTCTTGAGTAATCGAAACTCAGGAATAAAGTTATATTTACTTTTTCCAGTTGTTTGGCACCCTCACAAGTATACTTTAAAGGAGTGTTCAGTATGTCCATAGCTCCCTTTGCAAGGTAGATCGATGAAATTATTCAGCCTATGTTCTGAGTACACAGTAGGACGGAGATCTCAGCAGTATCAGCATAAAACTTGAGCTATCTAAAACCAAGCTTTGAAACTTTCAAATGATCATTCTCTCTGGTCCTTCTGTTGCCTGAAGCTCAATTTGTCTTGACACTTTACTGATGAGAAATCACATGGAGCACTTTACAGCAGTTCTCATTAAAGGAGGGCAGCCAAGTGGAATTCATTCTTGGCTCTTAATAGTTTTCAAATGAGAATTTTATTGCATATTAATGAGCACTAATTGACATTTGTGACTGGTTTTTATGGAAATCATCTATGTATAATTTGCATAATAGTACCTAAGTGCTTTTAGGTGACTGCAACTCTGGGAAGTGGATGAGGATTTTAGTATATTGCTGTTTGGGGTTTTTGTCTTTTTTTTTTTTTAACTTTCCCACTCCAGTCCTGACAATAGCATGGAATATTAACAAGCTTCTAGAATCAGTCTGTAAAGTAGTACTGATTTAGATCCCAGCTCTGCCCAGATGTTTGTGCTAGCTTATACCTGAGAACACAAAGAGAATCAGCCAAACACTTCGGGCAGTTCCCTGAAAGCAGGTGTTCCCCCAGTAGTGGGGTAGCTGGGATGTTTCAACCTTCCTTCAGGAATTCAATCTCTATTCTTCTGTGTCAAGATATCCAAAGGATTATTCCCAAGTGTCTAGGACTTCCATACTAGTTTTCTAAACATCTCTGGGTCCACTTCAGAAAATATGTACTGATCACTACGTGACGTGACAGGTACTGTGCTAGGTATCAGAACAAGACCGCAAATAGCTTGTTCCTTGCTGTACATAGTGATTTGCACATTAGTAATTGATCAATCAATACTTATTGAATTAATGAACATCATCTATATCACTGGAGCTCTATTATTCATTATTCTTACAAATGTGATTTTAAATACAGTATATCATTATTCATGTTAGAAGAAACAGTGATTCAGATCTTGGGACTCTGCTATGAACTTTAGAGAAACAGGATGAACCACCTGTTATGTGTCCAAATCCTCTCTATAGATGGTTGTTCTCTATCACAGAAATGAAAGAAACAGATATTTATTGATAACCTTGCATCAGTTGTATTTGCTGTGTCTTATACATCATGATACAATCACCAACAAAACCAATGTGGTATAGATAGTATTATCTTCATTCTATTGAGGAAGCAGCTAAGAATTAGAAAGCTAAGTGACCAAGTAAAGGCCCCACAGAGAAAAAAAAAGTCTGATATTTAAATTCAGTGTTGGCTTTATCCCACTGCAGTACCACTTATTATACCTGTGGATATGTGAAGTGAAGCCAAACTTTAGGGTTGGAGAACTGAATTGGCCCAGGGGCCCTGGTAGTGCTCTGTATTTACTTGACCTACTGTTCATAGTAAATTTGCTGTTTTTTACACTGTTTTCCAGATCCCAGGGAGTGGGGTGTGGGTGGGGACAATCCAATCGCTGATCTAATTTGCTACAATTCTTCTAAGCAGTCAGAAATATTTGAATATCACAAAGGGAGAAATCAGGTGTAGTGGAAGTAAAATTACATGTAATATCAACTTAAACGATTGACTATAACTTTGTAATGCTGAGCAAAAATATTTGCAAGATTATGGAAAGAGCACTAACAATGATCTCAGAAGTATATAAAAGGAATGATTTTAGAACTTAAGGATTAGCAAAGAATGTGGTATAGTCCAAAAATTCATACAGCACTGAAGAATCTCAAATTTTGTTTTCCCTGAGATACACACTAGACTAAGAGAGTGAATTAAGTTCACCTTGCCTTCTACCACCCACCTCACATGCCTGCCAAGGGACACCCAGTGATTCCATTCTGCTTCTAAAATCCCCTAAGAGGATGCGTTTGGAACAGCCATCTCTTTTCCCCTGCTCTTCCATTCAGTGAACCAAGGCTCCCTGCAGGAACCCTGCTTGGGATGATTATTCAGAAACCTTGAAAGTAGGAAAATAGAACTGGAGTCACTTCAAAGGCTTTAAAAGGGAACTTTTATCGTCTTTCCTTTATAAGGCAAATCTAAGCTTCAAAATTTATACACTCCCAAGAGAATATTCTTTTCTCTTTGACCATATTCATTTTCTCTCTTGTGTTTCCTCTACAAACTTCTAACAACAGAGTGGTTACTCCTGTGACTCTTCTTGCTCCATAGGCCTCCAGTAGGCCCACATGTATTGCGTGTTCAAGTCAAACTTGCCTTCGTCCAGTTGCCACGCCCATTCAGCACCCCTGTACACACATAGTCTCCATCTTTCCTTCCCAGCTCTGTGCCACCTGTCCCAAATATATGAAATGTGTACTCTAACTTCCTTTAAAGACCTGTTAATGCAATATAGGAAGAGCACTGAATTTGGGAGACCTAGATTCTGTTTCTAGACTGATCCTGAGTCTCTTAACCTCTGTGGGATTATCTTCTCATCTATCAAATGCAGAGTTTAAACTTAATGGTGTGTAAGTTGCTCTATCATTCTGTGACTTTACCTAGGTTCCTGATTACCATGTTTCTACACATGGAATATTTCCTACCCTTATGCCATGTTCATGCTCTTTTAGAAAGTATTTACAACTGTAAGCTTGGATCCATTCTGTGTTGGATCCATATGGCAGGTGGTCTTTGCGGACCAAATCCCTTCTGTCATGCTAACACTTGCCTGCTGCCCTCATGAAGAGCTGGGTATGCTCAGGGAATAGTAGTGAATTTAACTATTAGCATAAGTGACCCACATTCAGGATGTTTACAAATCTGCTATTAGAACGTAACACAATGTGTTCAAAGGCAATTAAAACTGCATTTTACATTCCCTGCTGTTTGTAATTATCCATGTATCTACTGCCTACATTAACATAGTTAATGGAGAGCTAATATGTCAGATAATATTGGTGCCAGAAAGAACCAATAGTGAACATCTATGCTTCAAATCACCATCATAGTGGTGGTGGTGATTTGAATAAATCCATTTATTATGAATTTACATATGATTCTGTCATAGCTCTCTTAGTGGGTTACCCGAAACTGAGATACTTCAAATAAGTTATCTGTCTCCATTGGGTAGAACATCCCTATTACTCCAGAAGCACTCCACTTCTGCTTCTATATAAAACATTTAATAGTACTGCACAGCTGCTTTACGTAGGTCACATGTTTTAATTCTGAGCCTCTGAGCAGCTGGAAAATAAAAAGTGAATTAATACTATTCATGACATAAATTATTTCCAGAGAAGATTAATTTATCCTAGTATTTGAGAGGAAGAGAAATGTATACCGTTTCTTCATAAAGGAGTCATGTTCAAGAGCACACCCTCGATAATATCCTTTGATATCTACAATGTTTTAATCCATTCATTCATTCAACAAGCTTTTATTGAGTGCCTATTATGTACCATTTTCATGCAAGGCATGTTTCTGTGCATTGCAATTATTTTCTTTTTGATGTTCAAAGTATACTGTTATTGCTGAGTGGGAACCTGTAGATTCCTGCATCCTTTTATTATAATTCTGTAGTCTAATGCCTTTTTTTATTTTCTAGTATGACCAGCTCTTTCAGATTCATCTTGTTTATTTCCTGCTCTATAAATTAAAGAAGCCTGGTTCTTTTTAGTGTAACGCAGTTTAAGATATCACTTCCTGGGCATTTGGAGTGTGTATTGTCTCTGGGTTGTAATTACTTCAAAACTTCAGTTTACAGATTAGAAAAAAAGAGTGTTTTAGAAAGAATAAGCATATCCTGAATCCATATTGATATTTCCCATTTAAACATTGAAAGTTTCTATTCTCTTACTTTATATGTGTATCTCTTTTATTATTATTTTTAACTTTGGGTTACCTTTCACTTTCTGACTTGAAATAATTGTTCTCTTTTTCTCTTTCTTTGAAGATCTTAGTATCCAATGATATGAACATAATTACTTATTTAGTTACAGATATGTAAATGTGTGTGTGTAATATAATTGTGTATATCCATATATATGTAAAAAAAAAGCAGATTTAGATACCTATAGTGCTAAAAATTCTTTCTTAGTATTTTTGGCCCTTAGGGTATATAATCTATTATTACCTAAAATAATTTTCTATGTGGCCATACCATAAACATGGTATAGTTATGATAATTTATTTCATGTGTTTTTAAAATTTTTATCACTTGATTTTTCTTGTGTTTGACCTAATTTTGTTTTTAAATTATGTAGAATATTATATGGTCTCAGAGTCAAAGCTATTAACACTGAGAGGTTTATTTTACCGTCCTGTGCCCTTCCTCTTATTCTTTGTCTCCTTTTATAGTGAACGCTTTTATTCTTTCCTCATTTCTTTTTGAAGACACAGCAGTGATCTGTATGTATTTTATCATCTTTCTTACACAAAAGGTTGCATACCATGTACATTTTGTGGCATTCTTCTTGCTCTTTTTAAACAAGTAAATAATATTTACTTATTCTTTAAATTTTTAGATATTTCTTATTTAAAAAAAATTATTTTTGCAAAGGTAACAGTTATTTTTCCCTTGTTAGTGGGTGGGAGGGATGGTATGATGAATATACCAAGGCTTTAATACTTAATTCTGGTGCTTGTTATTTTTTTTTCTTCCTAGTACTTTTCTGACTTTTTTTTCTTTATGAGTTTGAAAACTATTTGAAATAGAACTAAGAACCAGGGCAATAGGAAAATTCTTAGGAATCACTGAAATATGGACATCGAATGGAATTACATTAAAGAGGGAAAGTTCAGGGAAGAATATGCATAGGCAGTTGTCTATATGGGGAGGTGGACTTAAATAGAGAACCCTAAATACTTGATGAGGGGTTTTACCTGAGCTAAAGAACTTAATGAAGAAAAGGAAAGAAACAAATTCTCGTTACATTTAGTGTCCTTGGCTGATCATTATCAGATGACTATTCTGAGTCATTCTTTTATCATTAATACCACTCATTCCCTATACTAACAGGAGAGCTTAATATGGAAAACTAATATAATTTTCACTGTAGAATTAGCTTTTAATTATTTAAGTTTATGTGGTCAAACCTGACAACCTCATTAAAAATTGCTTCATTCTACCTCTGGCATTCCCAAATGCTTTTGCCCTGATCTACTTTTTCTCCATTATCCTTAATTATGTTATTTATTTATGTATTATGTCCACTGATTAGTCTTTAATTGCCTCCCTTGGTAATGCAAATTCTACAAAATAGGGATCTTTATTTTCTTCACTGGTATGCTCCAGGTACCCACAGCTGTGCCTGATACATTCATTACTGGTGCTCAAAAAAAAAAAAGTTATGTGAATGGATATTATTAGCAGCACAGCGTTTTGGAGGGACAGGAATGTGTGAGCATGGAGTTCTGCACAGATGGGTGGATATGTATGTACATGCATGAACACATAGATATATAGACATTCATAGATATGGACATACAGATATTGACCACCTCCTTATATGTTCATTTGATTACTTTATGACCCTGGAAGCTTTTTATGATTCAGCTTTGTTATTGACAATGCAGGTATCATCTCACCTGGCAATGAGAATATGAAATAAGACATTTGTATTTGAAAAATAAAAGGATATAAGTGATGTGGGTGTAAAGAAGTCACCACATATATATTTTTCCTCTAGGTACATGCTTATGAGAGCATATTAAAATATGTGTAATTTTAAAATAACAATATTTTTTAATGTTTACTCACACGCTTATCATTTTTAGCACCTTTATTCCTTTTAGCCTATTCAGATTTGCATGTGATGTTTTTCCTTTTGCTTTAACTTCCTTTAAAGTTTCATTATAGTGTGGGCCCTCCCTGGTGGTGCAGCGGGTTAAAGCATAACACTAAAAAGCTAAAGCCACTTTAGCATGAGTTCAATTCCCGCCCTCAAGGTGACCCACATGGTGCAGCAGACCTCTTCTAACCCACCCGCTGCTCCCCTCAGCAGTGTTCTTCATCAGTCAGCCTGTTCTGCTCCCCACTCTGTCCCTGGTGAATCCTCTCACCACCCCTGCACCTCTAGCCTGTACCCCAGTTCTGTATGCATAAATAAATAAATATTTTTAAAAAATTTTTTCTTATAGTACATGTCAGATTTTGTCGAAAACATCTTTATTTTAGCTTAATTTCTAAAACTCATTTTAACTGGACATTATGTTTTGGGTTGACTTCTTTTCTTTTAGCACTTTAAAGATGTCATGCCATTCTCTTCTGGTTCAAATAATTTCAAATGAGGATTTGTAAGTTTTGCTGTTTCCCTCTGTACATAATCTGGCTGCACAATATCACAATACTACCTCCATCCTTTACCCTCCCCACCCTTGTGTTTTAAAACATTTATTCTGCTTGGGATTAGTTGACCTTAATAGATTTGTACATTTATATTTTTCATCAAATAGAAACATTTTTGTTTGTTATTTCTTTCAGATATTTTTTTCTAGTCCCTCCTTTTTTGTTCCCAGAACTCTAATTACACATTTATTATTATTCCATAAGTCTGAGTCCAAGTATACTTTTATCAATCATTTTTCATTTCATTTTGGATAACTTCTATTACTGTGCCATTAGGTTAACCAATATTTTATTCTAGCAGTATTTAATTTACTGTACAAAAATTAACAGTATCTAACTTTTTATTTCAAAATTATATTTTTATTGCTAGAAGTTTCATTTGGATTTTGTGGGTATCTTTTATTTCTTTCATTTTGTTAATTTTCTCTTTATATTCTTGAGTATATTTATAATAGTTGTTTTAAGATCCTTTGTGCTTTTTATTTAATTTCTGTTATTTCTGTATTTGTTTTTATTGAATTTTTAAAAAATGTAGTCATAGGTCCTATTTTTTGCTTCTGTGCATGCTTGGTAATTTTTTACTACCTTATGGACATTTTGAATTTTGTGTTGTTGAGTGCTGGGCTTTATTGTATTCCTTTGCAGTGTATCATATTGTGGTCAAGAATGCAGTTGAATTTCTTGTAGATCAATATGATCATTTTTGTGCTTTATTTTAAGTATTATTAGTTCAGGTCCAGAGTAAATTTTAGTTCTACAGCTAAAATATGACTTCCAAGGACTTTTATTTAATCTCTTATATTTTATGAGATCTCTGCATTTTGGCTGGTGGGAAGACAAAATATTCCCAGCCCTGTGTGGGCTGCAGAAATGTTCAGCTAATGCCAATCAGTGATTATTTATTTATTTATTTTTGATAATATAATAGTTTATTCTTACATTACTTTATGCCTTTTTCCATCTCAGTTGTAATCCCCGTGGGCTTCCCATCACCAAATCACCCATGTGCCATCACCATAGTCCAGTGCACTCCTCCCAACCCCTCATTTTGATCCCATTCCCCACTCCACTCCAGTAAAATGTTTCTGGTATATAGTTGTTCATCAGTGATTATTTCTTACACTTCAAGTAGTTTCTGCTCACTTCTGCCTAGATCTATACTCAGAAAAAGACTGACAGATTTCCTACAGATTTCTCTTTCTCTTTCCCTCCTCTCTCATTTTCTCTACCTCCCCCCTCTCTCTTCTACATTACTCTGCCCCATAAACTGTATCTACTTTGACATCCCAAGCCCAATTATCCTCCTTATTTCAGCAAGACATCTAGGCTTCCTTTGGATTTCTCTTCCTGTGTTATGGTCTAGAAACTAGAAATTGCCTCCAGGCAGTAACTTGGTGTCATTCATAATCATTGAATGGCTATTTACTTATATATTTCCATTTTATATATGTCAGTCAGTTATAGAGCTCACCTTACTTGTTTCACATAGTCCTATGATAGCTGTTATCCAGTGTCTGAAAAGAGTTGCTTCTTTTATTTTGACTAACTTTCAAATTGTTTACAATCAGAAGACAATTCTTAAAGCTGTTAATTCTTGCAAATAAAAGTAGAAGTTCCACATCTGCAAAACAACTTTCAAATACAGTAGTTGTATGACTGGTTTTTCAATATCCAGAAATAATATGTAGAAGAACAGTAAAAAATTTTGTGGGAAAATATAGGACTTTTGAGAGTTGTGAGCCTGTAATAGACCATTTTGTACTTGGGAACAGGTAGCTGATACAATATCCATTTTCCTGATCCTCACAGTGCGCAGGATATTATAATCTTTGTAGATTATAAGCTAACTAATATTAAATAGTACCTTATAAACTAAACTAAATACATGGATTATAAACTATAGGCCCTACCATGGATGGCCTTGGATTTACCATGGTCTCTGTGTGGCCTGGACATTTTATCTCTAGAGACTGTGTGTAGATGGGGCCTTGGTGTGGGGTTTGGTAGATGGTGTTTACTCTTGAAAGAGTCAAGCAGACCTTTTTCTTTGTGCTTTGTGGTCCAACAAAGCACAAATACTCCTTACCTATTTTTCCAATCAACGGCTTTAAAATCATTCAACATTCCTCTCAGTGACCAAATCATTCAGTCTTACTAGCTTCCCATTTGAGAATCTCTGTGCTAACGTTGGAGTCAAATGTCTTTCCCACAGGGAAGTCCAGTATCATGGTATATAGAGTTCCTACCCTGGATGTCCCTGGACTGAAGGAGAGCTTTGAACTCACAAGTTTTTTGTCAAGTTTTATGTGAGTTCAGTCTGTGCAAGGTACAGTTGAGATGTACTAAGAAACTTATCCTCTGAACTTATTTATGTTCTGATAAACAATATCCTCATCAAAAGAATCTCCCAATGATGATTTGAGTTTAAGATTTTAGACCTTCTAGGAGTCACTGCATCAACCAGCACTTCTCAACCTTAACACTATTGATATTTGAGACTGGATAATTCTTTGTTTGGACAATCTTGTGAATTGTAGGATTTTAATAGCATTCCTTCTAGATGTCTCTTCCTGTTACATGTCAGTAGAATCTTTATTTTGGCTTTATCAACAAATGTCCTTTGGAAATATTTGTCTTAGTTGAGAACTACTGTTATAGATGCACAATGTGTGCCACATTTCAAGGAACCCATTGCAGTGCAGTTCTGGGGAGTATAAACATGAAGAAACCCAGTAAGCCATTTGATATCTTCTTGGAGGTGGCCAGACAATTGTCCAATGTTGGTTGAATACTGAGAAGACATTCACCTTGGATTGTAAACTCCTAGATTCAAGTCCTACCTCTTCAGATATAGAACAAGTTTCTCCTAGTCTCTGCTCTTTCATTTCCTTATTTGAAAATGTTTACTTTACATTACAATATTGTCGTGAGAATGGAATGAAGTTTTTTACACGCACATATACAGACACTCATATGTGCTTCCATATAATGCAAGGGTACAGAACTGGGCTTAATAATGGTTCAAATATAAGTGTACTCACCAGTATGACTAAAGGGGCAATATAGGAAAGATAGGTCCTCCCTGTGGCTTAAAATATTATTCTGTGCTAGACAGCACAATGTGGGATCTCTAGCTTTCAAAAAAGGAAAGAGACTGCTCTTTCAACAACTAATATTTCAACTAAATTAGAATGCTCATAGTCACATTTTAATATTTACTTCTTAATTTTGCATTCAATAATCTGATGAGATTGCACAAGAATTTAAATTTCATGACAGGACATAGTGGCTTTTAGTTCTCTTGGGATTTCATTGTAATGAACCTAGTAAATAATTCAGGAGCACATAAGAAGCCAGTGAACGGTAACACCTGGTGCTATATTGTTCATGCCTAAGTCACAGAATTCAAAGACACCATCCTACACATGTCGCTGTTACTGTGACTTAAACACAAGTCCTATGTTTAATAGCTATTAAAACACAATGACCTGTTTTCTAGTTTTCCTCTACGATAAAAGAAAACAGTATCAAGATATTTCAAAACACAAGTGGCATCCTCTTTTAGGTTCCTATTGGTAAAATTTTGATCTCTTTTCTCTATTAACTGCTTGATTTTTTAATTTTTAAAAAGATTTATTTATACATACATGAACTGAGGTGTAAGCCAGGAGTGTGGGGGCTAAGAGGATTCACTAGAAACAGAGTGGGGAGCAGAACAGGTATATCTACTGAAATTCACTGCTGAGGGGAGCTGCGGGCAGGACTATTAATTGCTTTAAAGAATTAGGAACGTGTCTACCTTGTTCTACCAGGCTAATTTGAGCCTTCATGCATTTCTACTTTTATTCTGCAAGGTAGAACTTCTTAGAAGTTGCAAGCATCTGAGAGAAATAATACCATACTCTGTGAATATTCCTAGAGCTCCTTAATTTCTCCTGATAGCAGGCCTCAGATAAACCATGTTCTTTTGTTACAATATTGATAAGTAAAGAGAAAATAAATCCCAGCCACTGCTATATGAAATGACACTACTCAAGCCCTCAGTTTCCTTATACTTTCAATTAAAGTTGCAATTTCTAAAAACCTCTCAATGATGTTAAATGAGAAGTTACTCTATTACCTGAGTAGCTTATCTATGCTATTGTTCTAAAAATTTGAAAACAAACTCTAGGCAAAAGGCTTTCTTATCCTTTTGTGCCCCCAGCTGACTGGACACAGAATGTTCCTCTGCTTCCTGCAAGAACAAAACTAGAGCTATGGAAGGACATTGGCTACACCCAGTATGGAACACCTGAGCCCAGGACTACTATCAAATCAGACAGTTTAAGATAGGAATTATATAGAGAGATCTTAGAAAGGCAGGAGACTTCGCTACAGAAAAAAAGAAAGATGTGCCTTGCATGTCTATTAAATTAAGATTTTTATGGATTTAGCCCATAAAAAGGATCTGAAGAGAAACTGTAGATATTTATATCTAAAAATTGTTAGATGTGGTTCTTTGTTTTTAAATTATTGTTTATTGTAGGGGATTAAAATATATTTATTTAAATACATTTGAAACTTGAATTGTATAAAGTTGATCTCTTTTCTCTATTAACTGCAAAGTATATAACTATAAAATCAAAATATAACTATATAATTCAAATATATAAAATGCTTTAAACTGCTAATAAACTATTTTCTCATATGTGTATAGATGTTTATGTGTGTATATATACCTGTATAATTTATTTAATTTGTTAACAGGTTTAATTGCTTTCCTTGAGACTCATGTGAGGCTACTTGAAGCAGTGACTGCCACCTGGTGGCAAGCCAGAATCATCATGGTGGTAATCTAATGATTGCTAAAATCCCTATTTTTGACTCATATGATATGCCCTGGCGGCTGAAGAGCCTGGACTGTGCCTGATGAAGGAAACTTGTGAAAGAACCCTTTGCTTCCACCTGAATGGGTTATTTACCCCGGATTCTGAGCCAGAAGCCAGCTCGCAAATGGCCCTTGTGAAGAAAAGATTTGAGTTGCTCTTACGTTTTAGTAAAAAAAATCTGCTGGTTACCTACCAGTGGATAACCAAGACTGAATAGGAACTCACCGAGTGCAGCATGTGATGACATGGAGCCTGAAATAAACTGCTCTGAGTTATGTGACAGTTTTCCTGGTCAGGGACTGGATCGGAGACCCCTTCATGATCTCTGCGGGACAACAATTGTAAGTGAGCAGTCATGGGTGTCAGGGCTACTTCTTATGGAGGTCGGGGGGTGAGAGAAGAGAAGAAATGGTCATGTAGAACATGTGTTTCGCAATCTAGATGACAGCAGATCAGGCAGTTCATGGCTCATCAGGAAAATCTTTATTCCTTTTTTTTTTTAAGATTTATTTATTTATGCATACAGAATTGTGGTACAGGCCAGAGGTGCAGGGGCAGTGAGAAGCTTCACCAGAGACAGAGTGGGGAGCAGAACAGACAGATCATTGAGGTACGCTGTTGAGGGGAGCAGCTGGTGCGGGTCAGGAGAGGTCTGCGGTGCCATGCGGGTCACCTGAGGGTCACCTGAGGGCCAGGGATCGAACTTGCACTGAAATGGCTGCAGCTCGCTTGCGTTGCTGCGTTTTAACCCGTTGCACCACCAGGGAAGGCCGCAGAACCTTTATTCCTAACAGCTTCACTGTCTTATTTTTTCAGACCTCCTCCCACTACAGCAGTAAAACCAGCTCTTCATTATCTCCTGTCCTCGTGGGTGTTGTTTGGACTTTTCTCAGCGGTGGACTTCTTCTGATGGTTTTCTTCCTTGCCTTCACAATTCGCTGCAGGAAGAATAGGTAAGCAGCCTCCATGCCTAGTTTCTTGTTTCCCATGGCCTAAATAGGGTGCTCCCATGGTACTGAGGTAAGTGCTCCCGTGGACTGAATCAAGTGCTCCCATGAGACTGCATGTTAGACCATTTTGTCACCAGGAGTTGCTGGTAGCAGCATAGTTTGTCTCCAGCTGTGGCATTAAGCTACTTGAGAAGTTTTCCTGTTGAGAAGATTGTGCTAGCCCAGTGTTATGTTAACTGCTATATGGGTAGCAAAAGAAGAGAGTGAAGAGTCTTCTCTCATAAAAAAACATATGACCCTTCTGAAAAGATGGGGTATTTTCAATTAAAAACAAAGAGAATGTTGAGAAATATTCCAAAGCAACATCAAAGTGTATGACTGGCACAATTAGAACCAATCTGGGTGGGCTAAGATTTCTGTAAAAATAACAGTGGCCTACTGCCTGACCTAGATAATTCTGGCGTTGACAGACCATTCTGCCTTAAGCTCATCAGGATAACTATCTATCACTGACAAAAGAAGCCAGTCGTTACTTTTTTCTAAAAAGGATGTTCAGAATCTTCCCTTCACTGCTATTCAGTCCTTTCCTCAGATTCATCCCATCTCCTCAACTCTAACACTCTGTGCTCCATCCAACCTAGGCTACCTCCTAAGAGGTAGTTCTATTCTTCTTCCTGACCCATAGCTGACTTCTGGAGAAGACTGATCAGACTTAAACATCTCCCCTAGAGAGACCAAACTTGACCAGTCCCACTCTAACCTCACACATTGTTATGATGGTGTTTTATGCTTTCTTGCCTGGGTTTGGCACTCGCATTAGGGCCAGGCAGTTGGATTTGTCTAATAGGCATTTGGGGGAGCTGGTCATTTGAGGAATGGAGAATATGGGTTTGTTGAGCAGCAGTATGGCAGTGACACTCCATCCTATGTATACCTCTGAAGCTGCTCCAGCCACTTTTCATTCTGCCCCTCAGATAGACTCTTCCTATCTCAGGGTCTTTGCCTTACCATCCCCTACTGTTTCCATTGCCTGACACCCAGATCTTCTCAAGACTAGTCTTCTCAAGACAACCAGATCTTCTCA
>NW_004567104.1:34339930-34341579 GCF_000260355.1 Condylura cristata
GTTTGAGGAACCTCCAAACAGTTTTCCATAGTGGTTGTACTAGTTTGCATTCCCACCAGCAGTGCAGGAGAGTTCCTTTTTCTCCACATCCTCGCCCAGTATTATTTTTTAAAGGCAAGGATAATTCTTATATATTTATTTATTTGTTTATTGAGTTATTGGTCTACTGTCTGTGTTCCCCACCAGAATATAAAACCTATGAACACAGGGATCTGGCTTATCATGTTCACCTCTGTCTCTAGCATTTAGAACAGACTCTGGAGTATAATTGGTGTGCAGTAAATATGTTTTCAGTGATCCTGGGAGTAAAGAGATTTAAATCCCAGTGGTGAATAATGCTACAGAAAGATTAGAAATGCTATGCATTTCAAGATGAGAGAATTGGAGTACTACCTTTTCAACTGAAACATACTCCTATTGTAAGCAAATTAATACATGACTGACATGTAAATAAATGATACCCTTGGTTCATCTGTCATTTTTGCCCCCAGCAAATCAACAGTTTTAAACATCCAGAGACAAGCTTTCTACAGTTAAGAATGCTATGCGCAGTACTTCTCTTATATCCATATGAAGCTTGTTTAACAGTTTCAAGAACTGGTATCATTACTATATTGTGCTAGCTAGTGAATCTATAGGAGTAAAGAAGGTATTTCCTTTGTGTTTAAAAAATAATTGATTGTTGAAGAAAGAACAGGTCCACAGCATGTTTTAAATTTTAATGACATTGTTTTCATTGGAGGTAAACACCCTTAAGGACATACATCTTACAAATTTGAGACTGAAAACATCAGTTGTGAGCCAGGATTCACATGGTAGTGCACATTTACTGAATGTTAATATTTTAATTGGATAATAATTATTTTTATTAGTATTCTGGTTGCAAAGTTAAATGTTTCAAGTGTCATATTTTCTCATTGTCCCATAACCTATATTTTATAAACAAATGTAGAATGCAAGGTTTTTAAGATATATAATGTGTTGAAATAGAATACTAATAATGTATTTCTTTCTGTGTATTGTAGATTTTACTTTCTGCCTTATTTGCAGTGGGGGCATGAATTGGCATAAGCAATAAAATATTAAGAAGTACTGTGAATAGAACACATTTTGCAATTAAGTAGCTACAAGGTCAGACAAGGAAAGATAAAATAGTCCAGATACAAAAGTGCTCTCTTAAGTAGTAAAATTTGTTCAGAGTTGTAACATCACTATTAGATGCTTCACTTAATTCCAGTCCTGTGTTCTATTTGTGATATTGTACATATGTGCAATTGCACATGCCTATGTATGCTGGAGGAAGAAAGATATTTTAAAACAAACTTAATATATTAATTTTCAAATTTAGTTGCAGATATTGTACCTTGATAAAAATTTTAAATGTAAGAGGAAATGAGTAAAAATTTAGAAGACTTGAATTGCACCATCAACAAACTTGACCTAAATTGACATTTATATAATCCTACACCCTACAACAGCAGAATACATATTGTTTTCAAGAACACATGGAACATTTACCAAAATAGATCACATTCTGGGCCAAAAATCTCATTAAATTTAAAAGAATTCAAGTCATACAGAGTATGTTCTCTGACCACAAAATGGAATTAAATTAAAATTCCATAACAGAATGCTCTCTGGAAAATCCT
>NW_004567104.1:34343324-34407695 GCF_000260355.1 Condylura cristata
CATTGTGTTCACTATATAGCTGATCACTATTATTCAACTTGCCCATATTTCTTTGCCTTTCCTTTTGGTAATCACTTATTTTGTCTTATAGCATGAAAGTTTGTTTTTGTTTTATTTAGCTTATTCATGTGTTTCTTTTCTTTATGTACCACATATGAGTGAAATCACAGTTGCTTTTGTGTTTTTTTTTTTTTTTTACCAAGCATTACACCATCTAGGTCCAACCATGTTATTGCAAATATTAGAATTTCATTTTTTTTTTTTAAAATAACTGAATACTGTTCCATTGTGTATCTATACATCTCCTCTTCTTTATCCACTCAACTATCAGTGGGCACTTAGGTTGTTTCCAGTTCTGGGCTATTATGAATAATGCTTCAGTAAGCAAATGTTTCTTTATTCTTCAGGTAAATATGTAGAAGTGAGATAGCTGAGTTATATGAAATTTCTATTTTTAATTTTTTCAGGAGTCTCTCTACAGCTTTCCATAATGGTTGCAACAATTTACACTCCTACAGGAGTGTACAAGGGGTCCCTTCTCCCCACATCCTCTCTAACACTTGTTGTTTCTTGTGTTTTGGATAATATTGTCATAGGCATGAGGTGATAGTTCAGAGTTGTTTTGATCTGCATTCCCCTAATGATAAGAGATGGGTAACAGTGTCCTATGCTTGTTGGCTATCTGTGTCTTTGGAAAAGTGGCTTTTCTTTTATCTGGTTGTTTGCCTTCTTAAGTTTTATGAGTTCCTTATTTATTTCAGATGTTAACCCATTGCTGGAGATGTGATTTGCAAATATCTTCTCCTATTTAGTAGGAAACTTTTATTTGTATGATATTTTCTTTTGTGGTGCAGAAACATTTTAGTTTGATGGAGTCATATTTATTATTTTTACTTTATTTTCTCCTGTCAGTAGAATTGAATCTCAAAGATAACTATTGTCATTGTTAAAGAGCAATCACCTATGTTTTCTTCTATTTTTTTATAGCTTCTGACCTTACATTAAAATCTTTAATTCAAGTTGAATTAATGTTTATGTGTGATGTTAGTCACTAAGTTCTCACATCATTTGAGTAAATTCCACTTGATCATGATATATGATTCTTTCAGGCTTGTTGAATTTTGTTTGGTATTTTGTTGAGAATTTTTGCCTCTGTGTTTATCAAAGATATTGGTCTGTAGAGAGAGAAAGAAAGAGAGAGTGAGATGATTTTGTCTGGTTTTGGAATGAGGGTAATGTCTTCATAAAATGTGTTTGGAAGTGTCCCTCTTTTTTACTTTTTGAAAGAATTTGAGAAAAATAGGCACTCATTCTTCTTTGAAAGTTCGATAGCATTTACTTGTGAAGCTCCTGAGCCTCCTTGTTTGGGAGGCTCTTAATTGTTCTTTCAGTTTCCTAACTAATCAACAATCTGCTCAAAATTTCTGTTTCTTACTGATTCAGTTTTGAAATGTTTGATGTTTCTAAGAATCTGTCCATTTCTTCTATATTGTCCAACTTATTGCCATATAAACATGCATTATACTGTCGTGGTCATTTGTATTTCTGTAGTATCTTTGTAAATTCTCTTTTTTTCTGATCTTATTTATTCAAATTTTCTCTCTTCTTTGTGAATCTGGCTAAAATTTTATCTGTTTTGTTTTGTGTTTTTGAGTTGTTAAGTTAGAGAATCAGTTGTTGGTTTCATTGACCTTTTATGATTGTCTTGTAGATCTCCATTTCATTTATTTTCATTCATTTTGTGTGTGTGACTCCATTTTCTCTTTTTCTAGTTCCTTTGGATATAAGCTTAGATTTTTTATTTGTAATTCTTTAATTTTCCTGAAGTCTGTACTTCCATTAACTTCTGCCTTAGTACTGCTTCTTCTGCATCTCATAAGTTCTGATAGTTTGTGTCTTTATTGTCACTTTTCTCCTGGCATTTGATTTACTCACTGACCCAATGTTGTTCATTAGAGTGCTATTATGTCCCCATATATCTATGGTCTCCCCTCTTTCTTCTTCTGATTGTCTTTCTAGCTTCATACATACCATTGTGATCTGAGATGTTTGATATGATTTCAAATTTATAAATGTATAGACCTCTTTTGTATCTCACCATAATGATTTATGCATGAGAATGTCCCATGTGCACTTGAGAAGAATGTGTTTTCTGCTGTTTGGGGTAAGATGCTTTAATTTGTCATTTAAGGACATTGTTTTCTTACTGATTATCTGCTTGAGTAATCTGTCCATTGACACAGATTACTGTGTCATGTAATGTCCCAACTACTACTGTTTTGTACATGCAAATGTTGGTTTATTATTATGCATACTTGAAAGTTATATAATATTATAATGAAATGTTACTTCAATATAGCTTTTTAAAATCTTTAGACTATTATTGTATCTTATCTTGCAAGTGAATTTGTGTTGATTTAAAGTAATCGGCTTCCACACAATATATTCACAGGCCTCAAATATACAATTACATATGCCACGGCATACACTTAGTAAAATAAGTCAAATGGAGAGAGACAAGTACTATATGATTTCACTGATATGTCTACATAAAGAAACAAAACAAACCAATGTACTAAATAAAATTAATACTAAATATATGTTACCAAATTAGGAATATACTCAAGAAAATGAAAATATATGTCTACATAAAAACTTATACATGAATGTTCAGAGTAACATTATTCGGTAGCCCCAAAGCAGAAAAAAAACCCAAAAACCTATAATTAATGATGAATAAAAAAATGGTATATCCATTCAACAGTATTTGGCAGTAAAAAAGAATGAATTAATTTTATGTTACAACATGGATGCACCTTCAAATCAGTTCAAGTGATAGAAGCCAATGACAGCAATCCATATATTATATGACTTAATTTATATGAAATTTCCAAAATAGACAAGTCTATAAAGATTTAAAAAATCTATTTTTAAATAAATTTTCCTATGGTTGCAGTTGCCCATGGTTGGGGAGAAAGCAAATTAAAACTATCAGGTATTCAACAAGTGGCTTACATTTTTAAAATAATATTAAGATGAAAATGTGAACCTGTGAAACTACTTGCTTATGGTGATAGTGTAAATAGGTAAAACCACTTTGGAAAATAATTGGTGTAGTCCTGAAATTGACAACATATACATGTTGTAAGTCAATAAATCCATTTCTAATGGATGGAGAGATACATATGCACTAATATTAAGAGTTGTATAAAGAATATTCACAGTAGCATTTTCAATCACCCCAAATGCCCTTTAGTAGTAGAGACAACAAATAAGTCATGATGTAGTCTCACAATGGAATACTATACAGCTGTGAAAATAAACAAATTACAGCTATATCCAACATCTAGAAATCTCACAGATATAAAATTTTAAAGGCCAGCTACAAAAGAGTGTATACCATATGTTTCCCCTTATATAAAATTCAACACAGGGCATGTGTGAACATTATTGAGTGAAATTGCATAAAGCTGGCACCACTACCATATGTGTGGGTCCATGGTTGACCTAAGTGACACATCACTGTAGTGGAAATTTTGAGGTATTGGAATATTCTGTTTCATGGGTGGTTGTTACATGATGTTTCCTTTGTCATAATCCATTGAACAAATATTTATTTATTTATTTATTTTAAAGATTTATTTATTTATGCATACAGTTCTGGGGTATGGGCCAGAGGTGCAGGGGCGGTGAGAAGACCACCAGAGACAGAGTGGGGAGCAGAACAGGCAGATCAACGAATTACACTGCTGAGGGGAGCAGCGGGCGGGTCCTGAGAGGTCTACTGCACCATGTGGATCACCTCTGAGGTGGGGATCGAACTCATGCTGAGTGGCTTTAGGGTCTTAGTGCTGTGCTTTAACCCACTGTTAAACCCCCTACCACGAGGCAGGGCCCTGAATTAAATATTTATAATTTGGTGCTGTGCTTTAACCCACTGTTTAACCCCTGCCACCAGGCAGGGCCCTGAACTAAATATTTATAATTTGGCAATCAAAAATACTCTACCTAGCCCAAGATTACTAAGAGAGAATAGTCTTTCAGGTATCTACAGTTGTTAACAGCATAATAGGAAGTGGCTATATATTAAAGGAAATGGTCGAACATGAGAACAAAGAATCAGCTTCCAAATCCTTTCTTAGGTAATGCCAAATGTCCACATGTGTACAGATGCTTCACTGAAATAGCCTTTCTTTCTATGATCAAATTACTGCTTTGGAGAATTTGTTCTTAAATTTCCTGTCCCTATTGCCTTCCTAAATGTAGCTGAACATCAAACTTTCACTTAACTTGGATGCTAACAAGATTAGACAGTAATCTGACACTAATCAGTTTCTGATCCTATTCTATGCCATTTTTCATCTTCATCCCACTAGATAGTTTTGAGGGGAGGAGGGTGCCCTATAGTAAGCATTTCTCAAGCATTTAAATTTTGCCATTATCAGTGGTGAAAGGTACTAGTCGGTGTGTATGTGTGTGTGTGAGAGAGAGAAAGAAAGAGAAGGAGGAGGGAGGGAACGAAAGGCAGTGGTGATCAGGATGCTAATCTATGCACAGTGACCTTTGTTTCTATCTGACTGAGCAGATGTAGGAATTAATCATTGTCACTCCTGGATGCTGCAGCTGCAGCTGTCCCCCACTGCCTTTCTGCCCCTGATAGATTTATTAGTGCATTTTTGTTTGCTAGAAACATGCCCTGGCACAGAAAAACTGGCAAATTAAAGAAGCTTATCCGTGAATACAATTTTCTAAAACTGTTAATTTTTCTCTTTCTTTTTTTTTTTCTTTTTGTAAGGCAAAGAGTATTCATTCCTTTCCACCAAGGCACTGCCCACTGCCCACAGGTAAACTCAAATCAAAATACATAATCACCACCTCTTAATTCTTCTTTCCATCTCATTCAGATAGAGTATGTGCTGTTGCCACAGTTAATGCCTGGGGACTTTTCAAAAATATGGCTCTGGTCAGCCTGATAAGAAAAGGTCATCTAATAAAATGGAGGGAAAAATTAAAGTGAGATGAAATTAAAAGGGCATGCATCCCTCCCAGTTCACACCTCTCCCCTGCCCCTCTAAAAAGCACGTGTAAGGACTAATTGTAAAGTTCCCGATGGTGACAACTACATTCGGAGGTCTGGTGACTACCAGGCAGCAAGAAGCACTATTACAATGTTCATTATACACAAGCACAACCTCCTGGGGCTAAAGGACATGAGGAGAGAAGGAGTGACTGGACAGGTGCAGTACCAGACAACACTTTGGGTCAGTGCTGCAAGGGATCTACACTCCAGTCTGATAGGGATCCCATCCAGGCAACCCCATTGGGACTGAAACAACAGGTCCTAAGAAGCAGCACCTGCGGTATACACAAAGGTCAGGAGAGACCAGGACAGTCCTGAGGGAGGTGGGCTTCCCAAAGGATACTGTATTTATTCATGACAAGAGCAATAGAAATGGCAGATCCCTAGGGTGTGGATTCCTACTCTGGTTTGTTGCTTAGAGTACAGGGGCCCTTCAGAGGGGTCCCTTTTAAACAGCCTGGATTCATGGTTTTATTGGAGTTAGAGCTCTTGGCCTCTGACTATCCACTCATCAGTCAGGTCCTGTCTCTTTAAAAGTAGGTGTTTTCCTTTCCAATATTTGAGCAGATGAAGGGCTTGCAGAATGCTGATGGTGACCACAGAATTCTTAGCTGCCTCCTGGCTAATTTTTTTGATAGAAATCTCTTTGCCCTGGGAATTATACAAATAAAGGAGAAGTACTTCTTTCCAGTAGCTGCAATAACTTATGAGCCCAGTTTCACGAATGGATGTTCTGGGGACCCAACTTTTTCTTGCACTTTGGAAAGTAAATAACTGAAATCAGTGAGCATCTTGCTATAGTCCTGTCTGTACTGAGGCATGATTAGGATACAGGATACACTGTAGTTGAGGAATGAATTCTTTGCCTTGGAAAAATATCCAATCAGCTGACAGCCAGTGTTGTCTACTTCTGTTCTAACAGAACTGAAAGGGTGCCACATCATAATATAATGTCTTATGGTCCAGAAAAAACTTGGCCAACATACACAGATTTTGGCAGTGGATCTTGTTTTTCTTGCCATCCAGTTCAAACACAGAGCTTGAGCCTTTGCGATATGTGTCATCACTGGGTGGGTGTTTCCACACATACTTAGCCACATGTTGGCTCCTCATGTATTTAAAACAGAATTCACACCTGTAGAGATGCCCAGTCATGCATACTCTTTAGGATAAGGACAATGGTACCAAGTATCAAGCTCATAACAACCAAAAGCAATTGTTTTATTCATCTTTCTCCCCTCTGCGATTTGGCCTTGTGGTCTTAACTTCTCCAAATCCTCTGAAGCCTGGGCTTGTGCTCTTCGGAAAAAATCCAAGTCATGCTCACTAATCAAGTTTTCCAGGAGAGGATCCCGAGTGTTCCCCTAGGTCTGTTTCTGTTCCATAGCAGTTAATACACTATCCTTTCATTGAAATTAAAACATGTTAATTTTTCTTACATACTGTACATACACATTCCTAATGCTTTAAAAAAAAGAAAAGATAAAAGCTAGTACTGTTGTTTATGTGACATTTGAACATTGGACCAGCACCATGGCCATACACCCTGGGATTGTAAAGAACTATTATCTTCCAGCCTCTCTAACCCTCTTGTTACAACTGACTCCTTTAGCTCCCAAATGTTAGAATCCATATCCCACACCCAGAATCTAGAAATTTTTGGCTCTAGGCACAAGAAAATAAGTGTTCTAAATTAGCACTAAGTTTATTTTATGCCATGAGCTTCACAGCATAATTAAAACTTTCTAGGTCTCAAGCATCCCACAACATAGATATCCCTGCAGCTTTCCCAAATCCAAACTACAACAAGTTGGGCACCAAATTGGATAAAAGTAGCCCTAGCCTTTTGAATATTGGGAGTTGGCTCCACAATCCAGTGTAAGTTTCCTTGATGCTGGTGTTCTACTTTCATTCCCGAACCCCATCTCTAGCAACTCAGCATGCCCAGGGCCAGAGGCTGAAAGGGAATAACCTATGTCTATTTAAAGTCTTCTGGTGGCCCACTACCTGTCCAAATCCTAGATATGTATGCATGCCTGTACCTTTCTGGTACCTCCCCTTACTGGGACTTGGGCTGATTTTTCCACTCCCTGACCCTGCTTGATGGGCTGTAGTCTCACTTTTGCAGACTTTTTCTGTATTTCTTTCTCAGAATGATATCCTGGCTTTAGGCATCCTTGTATGTTCCATTCCTAAATTATCATTGTTTGTCCTTTTATGCTCCCAGCATCTCACTTATGTCTTAGTCTTACGAGTCTACCTCAAATCCTGAATTCAGATTGTCCAGTTTAATCATTTCAGTAATTACCATTTGAATCCAAATTCTAATACTTTCTGTCTCTAAACATCCGGGGGGCTTTAAAAGAGCAGAACAAGGGTCCATGAGCAGAATAAGAAATAAGTAAAAAGTGCAATTTACATATAATGAAATATTATTCACCCTTTAAAAAGGAAGGAATTCTGGCACAAGTTACAACATGGATAACTCTTGAGAACATTATATTAACTGAAATAAACCATTTGAAAAATGGCAAATTACTTTGTGAACCCACTTTATGAGTTATCTAGTGTAGTCCAATTCATAGAAATAAGAAATAGAATATTAATTGCCAAGAGCAGGAATGGAGAGAAAAAAGAGGTATGTTGATAGATACAGAATTTTATTTTTGCAAAATGAAAAACTCCTGGAGATGATTGTACAATGATGTGGGCATAATTAAAACTATTGAAATGTATACTTAGAAATGATGAAAATGGTAAAAATTTATTTATGACATTTTATTATATATAATTTTATGGTATTTTACCACAGTTAAAATTCTTTCAAATTTTCAATGGGAGAAAAACAAAATTCCTATTAGTAGTAGCTAATTTGGTCAAATTATTATAGGGCCTTTTCCTTAAAATTACATTTTATTGTTTGCATATTCTCTTAGACTAATGATTGTCCTTAAATTACTGCCTGTTAAATGTTACTTTATTTTTCACACCCTAAATTTTCATATCTAATCTGAGATTTTCTCTTTCAAGTATTCTAAGGTGTCATTCTAATATACTTAGGATAGGTTTTGTAATAGGTTTTGATCACACACCCATTGATCTTCCCCTTTCCAGGAAACAGAAAGGTCTATCCTCATCAGTTTTTGACATACTAGCTTTCCTTTTTCATAATCTTTGATTTTATTTATATCCTTCTTGAGTGAAAGTGACCAAAGCCAGATTTTCATTCTGGCACACTATGAGATTGTTTACCCTGTGTTTTAGATCTTCAGAAGAAAAGGGAGGATCTGGCTTAGTTTTGTTTGAGATGTGTAACAGGTGTTGGTAAGGAGCATCTTTCTCAAGTCTCCATGGATAAGAATTCCTCAGACATAATACTGTAAGAGGAGTATATGGATTCTTTTTTTCCTTTGAGATATAACTCACAACCAATGAAGTTCAATTTTTTAAAAAGATTTATCTATTTATGCATAGAGAACTGGGGTACAGACCAGAGGTGCAGGGTCGGTGAGAGGAATCACTAGAGAAAGAGTGGGAGCAGAACAGGCAGATGAATGAAGTACACTGCTGAGGGAAGCAGCAGGCAGGTCTGGAGAGGTCTGCTGTGCCATGTGGGTCACCTCTGGGGCTGGTGATTGAACTCATGCTGAAGTGGCTTTAGCTTCTTAGCACTGTGCTTTAACCCGCTGCACCACCAGGGAGGGCCGAAATTCAAATTTTTAAAGAGTATAACTCAATAACTTTTAGTTTACCTGTGAATTGGTCAATCCTCACAATGAGCTAGTTCTATAACAATTCAGTACCCTATCATAAAGAAACCTTGTACCTATTAGCACTCTCTTCATTCCTCCCTTCCTCCAGCCTCAAGCAAAATGAGTCTATTTTTTGTCTCTATTCACCTAGTCTAGATTGTTCATGTAAATGGATCAATACAACATGTGGATCTTTGTATCTGGCTTCTTTCACTGAGCATAAACTTAGTATAATGATTACAAGGTTTAGACAAGTCATAGTATGAAGGCCCTTATTTTTTCCCTTTTAATTACTGTATGATGTTCTTTTGTATAGTCCACATTTTGTTTTTTCATTTAGCAGTTGGCTCTTTCTACTTTTTAGACTATTTTGAATAATGTGTTGTTGTGAACATTTGTTAACAAATTTTGTGTGGACGTTTTCCTTTATCTAGTGTATGTGTCCAGGAGCATAATGGCTGGATAATATGTAGCTTTGTGTTTATATAAGTGCTGAATTGTTTTCCAAAGTGACTGTACCATGTTACAATCTCACCATCACTGTATGGAGATAACAAGTTCCCCATGTTATCACCAACACTTGTTATCCACTGTCTCTTATTCTAGCCATACTATTATGTAAAAGGTGGTTTTGTGGTTCTGATTTTGCTCAAATTGTTGTAAATACACATTCCTCGGATGTCTAATAACATTGCGCATCTTTTCATGTACTTATTGCCACTTACATATCTTTTTTTGAGAAATGTTTATTCAAATCCTTTGCCAACGTTTTTAGTCAAATTTTATTGATTTGCCATTCATTTACAAAAGTGTGCAAACTTTAACAATAAAATTATTTTAAAATTATTTTTCTTGGTAATATGCTTAAGCCAGTGATTTCTCAAACCCAGTTCACATTAGAATCTGCCTGGGAGCTTTCAGAAATGCCAAATCTCATGGTATTCCCTTCCCATCTTTCTCAGTGGGCAATGGGCTGAGTGTCTTGGTTGTGGATGTGGTGTGGTAAGACACCGGAGGGAGAAATGTTACACTTCTACTTCACAAACAGTAATGCAAGTCTATGTTATCATTATCAGAAAAAAAGGTCTATCTAAAAATAAAAGTTATAAAACTAAAAAGAAGAAAGAAATCTTGATACCAAGCTTCTCCCTAGACCAGTCAAATCAAAAGATGTAGAAATGGGGGGGGGGGGGGAAGGAGGGGAACAGCAACAGTAGGGTTTTTTTTGCTTTTGCTTTAACTGTTTGGGTCATTTTAGTTGATTTTAGTTGTTTGAGAATTAGTATTATAGACTATATGACCAAGTTGTTGATCAGGTCATAGATAAAATTTTGGTTTTTAATAAGAATTTTTGATAGAATGAACTTTCACATATCAGGAAGTTTTAAGTCGCTTAATTATCTGGCTATGATTTGAGCCTAGTAACTAGGAGTTGGTCTTAGGAGTATGTGTGAACCAAGAACATGAGTTATATGACACATTTAAATCTGTAAGCCCAGAAAATTTATCTTATTCGGTGTTCAAAGGGAAAGTATGTATAATGAGTTACCTAGGAAAAAATTGAAAAGTAAGCTTTTGAAGGTCATAAGAATATTAGAGAATAGGGGAAAAAAAATCCCAGCACTTAAAAATGTAGTAGTCACAGTGATTATTGTGGCTGGAAAGGGACATCACTCCAAGAATGTAAAAAGCTCCCCGGAGGAGAGCAGAGAGCCAGTAAGATAGATACAAAACAAGAAAAAAGACTGAGAGGCACTTTTGAAGAAAGTCCAACATATAAAGAGATCACTTTAATCTATTAAAAGGAAGAAACTAGAATAACAGTGGGACCTTTTTCATTAATAATGGGTCACAGGGTGTGCTCAGAGATCAAAAGAAAATAAAATGAAACGAATTATGTGCCCCTGAATTTTTTAGGCAATTGACCAGAGTGATTGCCCACTCAGATTTCCTCCTATGAGTGGATCAACGGTAATTGTTCAAGGTTTTCTGTTAGTTTTTGCATAGATAGTATAGTTTTGCCATTTGAGTCAGGGAAACAAATAAATACTGACTAATCGCTGGAAACGGTTGACATTCCTCCTGAAACTTTGAAAGCCTCCAAAAGAAATTTTTCTCTTAGTCATAACTCTCCCTGAAATTATTGTTACAGCCCTTCCCTCACTTAGGCATGAAACCTCTTACAAGAGTAGTCTTCCTCAGACAACACAATGATGCGTATGAGAAGGGTCGAAGGCGATATTTGGTGGTGAACATGATATATAGAGTTGCTGAGATGAGAAATTGTATTCCTGAAACCTGTGCAGTGTTTTAAATTGTTATTTCAATTTTAATAAAAGGAATCCTCATTCACTGTTGGTGAAAATGTAGATTTATCCGGCCTTTATGGAAAACAGTGTGGAGATTTCTCAAAGTATTAAAAACAGATCTACAATACAATCCAGCAATTCTACTCCTAGGTATCTATCCAAGTAATACAGAAACACTAATTCAAAGAGACATGATATTCCTGTGTTCATTGTAGCATTATTTATGACATCCAAACCTTGGAAACACCTAAGTGGCCAGACAGATGATTGGATTAGGAAGATGTGGTCTGTTACTCAGCTACGAGCAGATAAGTTCTGCAGTTTGTGACAAGATGGAGGTAACTGGAAAGGATTTTGCTAAGTGAAATAAGTCAGAAGTAGAAAGACAAACACCAAATGGTGTCACTTATATGCAGAATATAAAGAAACAAAAGATCTGATAAAACCAAATCAATAACAAACACTAGAAATCTGACTGTAGAATTTAGGCTACCAGAGTGGGAGTAGAAAGGGGGAGAGCTAAGTGAGGAAGGAGCACATAGACTATGGTGGAGAACTAAGGGTGTCTTGGTGGTTGGAGTGGTGTGTAACATGCGCCTGAAGGGGTGATCCTGTACCTCTAAATTATATACAATGATGTAAACCCATGTTACCACAAACAAAGAAAAGTTAAGTATAAATGTAAAAAAAACAACAACACATAGAGTCTTCACTAGCCATCTCCACTTACTCATCTTCAAATCATTCTTCAAATTATGACCTTCCACTGAAATAACCCTTCTAAAGTTCAGTAAGTCAACAAATCTCTGTTTAGACTCCATCATAGTGGCTTCAAGCCACATATCAGCTCTTGACTATCTTTTCTGTTCCTCCGGTCAGAAACCTTGTCTTTCCTTAACTTTGCCATATGTGAATGTCCTGCTTCTTCTCATCAGTTGCTTTCACGCTCCAATACACCATTTAATGTCGATATCATCCTGAGTTGCAGTCTTGATATTCTTATTACACTTTACCCACCTCAACTGGTCTTGGTTCTTCCTCTACTCTCTGTAAGTCCTGCCTCTTTCAAATCTTTTTTCTCATTTCATAGTTGATATTGTCAGATAGATGTTCTTCAGTCAGTTCAGACTTGGTGAACCTTACCACTGATCTTTCTCTTTGTGATATTGTATGCAGGAACTCTGTGTTCTGTTTTAGCAATTTCTAGTTGGTCTAAAAGAATTTCAAAATGAAAATTTTTTTTAAGATTTGCTTATTTATGCATACAAGATCTGGCATACAGGCCAGAGGTATGGTGGGTGAGAGGATTCACCAGAGACAGAGTTGGGAGCAGAACAGGCAGGTCCACTAAAATACACTGCTGAGGGGAGCAGTGGATGCAACAGGAGAGGTCTGTTGTACCATGTGGATCCACTCCCTGGCCTGGCTGTGATCAAGTTTGTGCTGCAGTGGCTGCAGATAGCTTCTTAGTGCTGCACTTTAGCCCCTTGCACCACCAGGGAGGGCCCAAAATAGAGTTTTTTGAATAATACAAAGCACAGAGATTCCTGGTTAAATTGGAAAGTACTGTTTGTTATAATGCTAAAGTGGGTCTCAGAAAGAGGAGGCAAGCTGACTACCCATGGAAGTGAAAATGGGGGATGAGGAGTGGAGATTCCTGCCTTAGAGACCATCAGATAGAACACGGGCCACATCTATAATCACCCTCAGTCCAATGCTTGCTCCTGCTTCCTTGGAGAAGAGTAAAGACTGGGTGTCGAGAAATGAAAGCCTCCTTTGTAGCAGTTTTCCACATGGGAAAGAGAGAGGAAAACCTTTTCTCTTGGCCTAAGTCAGAAAATAGCCTTCAGGGCTCCTCCTTAACAATCTTCACAATGTTTGCAAAAGAACCAAACTATACTTCAAATCCCAGCTTTTGTCACTTGTTCCTGCAACTTGATTACTTCATTGAACTTTCTAAATCCCATTTCCTATTTAAAAATCAGAATTCTGATACTACTTATATCAGAATGCTGTGAAAATTACATTAGATAACATATGTAGTGTATTTAGCAACTGCTGTACATATTAAATATATAATCAATGTTGACTCTTCTTATTATACTTATTATACTTATTATACTATAACATATCATTACCATTATAAGTAGGAAAAAAAGTAGTTAAAATATAGTTATGTGGGCTCTTCCTACTCTCCCTGGTGGCGCAATGGGTTAAAGTGCAGCGCTATGAAGCTCTCCAAAGCCATTGCACCATGAGTTCAATCCCCAGTCAGGGAGCTGACCCACATGGCGTGGCAGACCTCTCCTGATCCACTTGCTGCTCCCCTTAGTACATCTACCTGTTTTGCTCCCCACTCTGTCTCTGGTGAATCCTCTCACTACCCCACCCCCACACCACTGGTCCATATCCCAGTTCTTGTATGCATAAGTAAATAAATCTTAAAATAAAATAAAATATAGTTTTGTTACTTCAAAGCTACTTTACGGCCCTTCGGTGTTACAAATTCATCAGAAAACCAGTGTTTAGTCCCTATGGTATAAATACAGATAATTTAACATAAAGTTAATAGTTCCCTTATATGCTTTTGGTTTTAAATTTATTTGCATGTAATTTAGATACATCATCTCTAACCTTTTTAACACTCAGGAGGATAAATTTTATTTCTCCTGTTTTGAGATGAAGATAATGTCTCAGAGTAGTCAAACAAATCACTTACCTCATACAGTTATCTGGTCAGCTGGATTTCAAAGTTCACGCACTTTCTACTACATCATGTTACCTCCGTGTTAATCCATGAAAGCTGCTTAAACACACGCAGACAGATTATCTATCAGTTTTTCCTTTCATATCAGATTCCAGGATGGAATAAACAACTCCGGTCAGAGGCTAGGACAAACATTTCCAGACTGTTGGTGGGGCCAAGAGTTGGAGACACTAGACAATGATGGGAACCATGAACCCAAAGTTAGCTGTAGCAAGAATTCAGTTTGGGGTTCCAGCCAATAGGTAATGCCAGGAGTCACACAGGGAACCCTGGCAAGGTCCAAAGTCCAGGCCAGCATCCAGAATCCGAAGGGGTAGGCAAAGCTCAGCAGAAGGCACTTCAGGCTCCTTGTTGCTCCGGATCTCAGGACTTCCTCTGTGGCTCTTGTTAGTGATAAAAACCAGTTAAATGGGAACTTGGAGGCACTGCAGTTGAGGAGGCAGCTAAAAACCCTTGTCTCCAGCACTACAACAGATTATTAGAAAGCAGGACAGGAAGGCCTCTGACAGAAGTTTATGATCAATCAGATGGACATGATCCCAGGAGGCAGATAAACTAGGGGTGAAGTGAATGGATACTTGAGAACCAGGACTCAGGACATCTGGATGAGCTGTCCCAGTGGCATCCCTATCCAGCTGTAAAACTGCATGAAGGGTCCTTCATCATAAAGTGAAGGAATCTGGTCAGATCAGTGGTTTAAGCTGTGTTTCTCAGAACCCTGTAAGTCAAAGGCTCTTCTAGGCAAGTCAGGGGGACAGAGTAGAGGAGAGCAGATAGTTTCTGCCTTTATAGCTATCTCCCTCTTGTCTCTTCTAAGTCTAGCCCTCTGAGATTCCCTCTAATTCTATTGATTTATCTGGGAAAACAACATTTGATAAGTTCCCGATAGGCTCATGGTTCTGCAGAAGTTACTGATGCGGACAAGCCTGAATAAAACAGTTCCAGCATCATGAATTTCAGGTTCTGGCCCAGTGGGGGATGATTCCAGCAATGGAGTCACTCAGAATTCCTCTCAGATTCCAAGATGCACCAAGACCCTAAGCACCCTCCCATAAATCTGAGGACAAGAAAAGAAAGAGGGACAGGAAACATCACCAGTAAGGGGAATCTTTCTTGCCCCAGAGAGATCAACTTACATGTCAGCCAGGAGATGGTAATGTTCTGGTTTATTGCAGATTCTCTGTGCTCAGGCATTTCATGTGGCCAGTTGTGCTTGTGTTTTATGCTCTACTTAAAATCAGGGCACCTGCTCTGCCCTTTGGGAAGTGCTACAAGTCCTCTGCAGTGAATTGCTCAAGGCCTTTTCCTGGAGCCAACGGAGAGGGGAAGTTGAAATCATTGTGTTATAAGTTACAGCACATGCCTACACGCTAGGGTCTAGGGTTATATGAGAGAAGAAAAGTCTTTATGTGTGTCTGGTGTTCTGCCCCTGGCATTTAAAAACATATTTAATATATGTTACAATAGCCTAAGATGCTGCAAAAATACTTTGGAAACTGATATTTTTTTTTAATCTATTTTTATTTTCTTTACAATGGTTGCTTTCTTTTCTCAGGGGTAATCCCCATAGAGTTTCCACCACCAATTCAGAATTCACCAGTGCTTCATCACGTAGCCCCCTGTGCTCTTCCTGCTTTCATTTTGATCCCTTACCCTCCTTGCCCCCCTCCCCCCAAAGAATGTCTTTGTTTTATAGTTTTCTGTTTGTTTTTGTTTGGTTTGGTTGTGGGTTTGTTGTTGTTGCTGTTATTATTTCCCTTTATCCTCTATTTTCCTCCTGTAAGGAGGTATTTTCTTTTTCCTTCTGACTTATTTCATAGAGCATATTCCCTTCAAGCTCCATCCGTGTTGCTGCAAATGACATTTGGAAACTAATATTTTGAATCAAGGCAGAGTATGTCCATATAATAGGCCTAAAGCCACACAAACTTCCCTTGTAATAGTATCCTTTGGGGCTGTTCTCCTCCTCTCATCAATAATTTATCTTGACTCTATCAGTATACTTTTTCTTTACTATCATAAATTTAGTCATTATAATAAGATAATGGGCATTTGGTCTTCTATCTAAATTTCCACATTTCAACTTAAAATATTTGCAAGTATGTATTTTTAAGTTGAGCCTTTAAGCCTGTTTATAGTCTAAGAGAGCTATGCATTATGAAATTTGTTCATTGGGAATTTATATGCCTATTCACTTATAAATATCGGTAATAAATATGTAGTGACATACCTAGAGTTTGCTAAATGGCCAAGTGGATAGTGAGAAAATAACTGTTAATATTAAATAAATTTTTTTTCTTTTTAAAAAGAGGAAAAGATAGAGTAAGAAAATTGCCTTTGCAGTGAAAAATTTAGTAATGAGGGACCTGGTGTGCTAATAAGCCTTACATTTTCCTTCAAGTTCCAGCTTTTCTCAATACCCTAACAAGTAGGTAATTTTGTAATTGTTGAATTAATGGTTGATATAAGAACACTAAAAAAGTAGTAACTAGTAAAACATGGAGACACTGAAGTCATCAACGGGGGAATTTGGGAGCAGGATATTTAGCAAATTTCCTTTTGCGCTTAACAACTACATATTTTGGTTGATTGATTGATCCATATATAAATTCTATTGTATCCCTGGTAACCAGGTCAGCTGTTGTTTCTGCTTAAGGGAGAAAGGCAGAAATGTAAAGCGTGACTGACTTATTAATAAGCAGTGGCAGGGAAAAGAAACTTGCTTCTGGAATAAGTTAAAAAGGGAAGAGCTGGAAAGGACCTTAGATTTCATCAGGTTCAATCTCTGCCAACCATTTCATTTTCTTCTGGCAGAATATCTTTGTTCTTCTAGTTCCTTTCTAGCTTCAGTGGCCTGAACTGACTGAATGCTAGGTAGAGAGCTGTTATTCACCATGTAAAACAAAGCAATGCAATGACTATGACTACAGGCCTGCAGGTGAATTGAGAGAAAATAGTCCTTCCCAGGACATGAGGCAAGGCTGACTGGTTTAACATGTAGAAAAACAATCTACAAGCTACAAGGAGACAAGTTTCCTAGACTAGCTGTTAGCAGCAAATCAGCTTAAGATCACTAGAGTTTCTGAAGCCAGGAAGTGGGATGCATGTTGTTAACCTCTGAGCAGATGTCAGCTGAGCATCTGTAATCTGTGCAGTGGTGAAGGTGAGGTCTCATTCATCAACTGCTCGACAAGGGCTGTCAGCACATCTCTGGGCCTAGATGTTAGAGACATATGAGACAAAAGCATTTCCTGGGGGAATTCTTCAGGAAGAATTCTGCCAATGGAAAGGAATCTTTCGAGTGGCCTGATTTCATTGGAGACAAGTAAACATGCGTATGCACATCCATTTGAATATACAGCTCCCCAATATGCTGCATTTTCATAGAAACAAAGAGAATGGGAGAACAAAAAGCTTCATAAGCATCCTATTACAATTTTTTTCTCTCATTTATATTTAGATGCTGTTCAGCATCATACTGAGAGAGGAAGCAAAGGAGGGTGTTACCCAAATGACAAGCTTTTCAGTGAGAGTGTAGACTGCGGGGATTTGCCAAGGAGTCACAACCCAGTGTCTGTGGAGGTCCACCATGCTGAGAGCCACCCAAATATCTCTAGCCCTTTTATGTTCAATAATGCCAGGGAGTTCCCAGTTATTCCAAGGAGATTCCCTTCAAACTCCTCTGCCACTACCCAGAATGGATCTCTCTTATCTTAACAGACAGGCACAAAACAGCTTTGATTCTCCCTCTGACTGCCAGGGAGATTTAAAGATTTACTTTAAAGATTTATTTATTTATGTATACAGAACTTTAAAGAAATACTTTAAAGATTTATTTATTTATGCATACAGAACTGGGGTACAAGCCAGAGGTTCGGGGCGGTGAGAGGATTTACCAGAGACAGTGAGCAGAACAGGCCAATTAATAAAGTACACTGCTGAGGGGAGAAGCAGGCGGGTCAGAAGAGATCTGTCACGCCATGTGGGTCACCTCCAGGGCAGGGATCAAACTCATGCTGAAGTGGCTTTTGCTTCTTAGTGCTGTGCTTTAACCCGCCTTGCCAGCAGGAAGGGCCTGGATTTTGACTTCTAAGGAAAGAGTGTGATTTTTTTAAAAAATGATTTATTTATTTACGCATACAGTACTGTGGTACAGTAGACCAGAGATGAAGGGGCAGTGAGAGGATTCACCAGAGACAGAATGGGGAGCAGACAGGCAGATCAAAGAAGTACACGTTGAGGGGAGCAGTGGGTGCGACAGGAGAGGTCTGACACTCCATGTGAGTCAGCTCGCTGGCCAGGGATCTGTTGAAGTAGCTGCAGCTAGCTTGATAATGATGTGCTTTAACCCTTCATGCCACTAGGGAGGGCCCCAAGAATGTGATTTTAAATCAGGTTGTCATCATTGCTCTGGTTTACATTTGAGGGTAACATTTGAACAAAGACATGAAGGTATAGGAGGAATGAGTGAGCCATGCAGATATGTGAATTAAAATGATCCAGGCACAGAGAATAGCAGCATCAAAACCTTAAAATGAGTAAGGCCTGTATATAGTAGAGTGGGCAAGGGGAAGAAGTAGGAAATGAGGTTGAGAGACCATAGGGTCCAAATGTGTAAGCTTTATAGAACAGGTCAAGATTTTGTCTTTCCCTCTGATTAAGATGGAGAGTCTGTACAGAGTTTTGAGCAGAGACGTCACATGATTTACTTTGAATGGATTGCTCTGACTGCTCAAGGAAGATCCCGAGTAGAAGCAGGGAGACCAGCCTTTACCGTCATCCATATTGTGAATATAAAGTAAGACTTGCAGCAAGCTGATAGCAGCAGAGCTGGAGAGCAGTAGTTGGATTCTGAGTGTATTTCAAGGATAGCACAATAGGACTTCATACCAGAGTAGATGTGGAGAGTGGGCCAGAGTCAAGGACGATCCCAAGATTTTTTTTTTTTTAAAGATTTATTTATTTGTGCATACAGAACTGGGGTACAGGCCAGAGGCTCAGGGGTGGTGAGAGGTTTCACCAGAGACAGAGTGGGGAACAGAACAGGCAGATCGACAAAATACACTGCTGAGGGGAGCAGCGGGCAGGCCAGGAGAGGTCTGCCGCGCCATGTGGTCACCTCCGGGGCAGGCGGGAATCGAACTCATGTGGAAGCGGCTTTTTAGATTCTCAGTGCTGTGCTTTAACCTGCTGCACCACCAGGGAGGGCCCAATTCCAAGATTTTTAGTCCAAGAAAATAGAGAGATGAAGTTGCCATTATCTGAACTGGGGAAGAATGTGAGAGCAGGTTGAGGTAGAAGAGTAAGAATTAAATTCTGGTTAGATTGTGTCAGAGAGTAGGATATTGGTATTTAAAATTTCTGAAATAAAACCATCCCAAATGACTATAAAACCTAGGGTGTTGCCCTGGGAATTTGTATCTGAAAGTTAAAATAAAGTGAAGTCATTATGATTAAAGTATTTAGAAGTCTAGAGTTCCGAAAGGCTCATGAAATCTCCTAGGATGGTGATCCAGGCAGGAACAGGAGGAGCAGGGCCATAGTACTCGCTCCCTTATGATACAATGTTTGAATGTAAATGGTTAAATGATCACACAAATATATTTTTGAGGTGTGCACAATTTGAGTGGGGTTATTATTTTGAGCCTAATACATTAGAAATAAGATAGCAAAGTAGTCATATTTGCTGAAGCACACCAAATAACATTATGATAGAGCTGTTTGGAATATATCCAGATGGGATAGGTTTATAATCCTATTATAGCAAAGATTTTAAAAAGTGGATTGAAAAAGAAATTCAATATATTTTCACAATTTAAATCTTCATTGATTTATTAAAAAGCTTTGGGAAGATGTTCCTATTTGGTTTTGGGTAGTTTCAAAACTTAATGATACTATCTGTATTGACACACAAGTAGTATCTTAGAAAACATGGCCCTATGGACTTGAAGGGAAGTTTCTTTGAGTCACAGTAAGGTGACTGTATCCTATTCTCAGGCCATGTTTCCAAATTCAATCCTTAAATATCATTAAGGAAAAACAGGATGATCAGTCAGTCTTCATAATTCCAAATATAATAAGCCTCCAAGTTCAAAACCAATATTTGTCAAAGATTTCTAAAACATTGTATTTGTGCACTGAATTCACTAAAGACTATTGAAATGATAATCAAGTATTATACACAGGTTCTGACAAAATAGACAAATATTTAGTTATACGAATCATAACCTTAACTGAGAATAGAAAAATCAAGAAAGCTCTTGTCTTACATTGCCAAGCAGTGAATGAAGAAAAACAAGTAAAATAGCTATATATTCCTTTAAAAAAAATACCACTGTTTTGGCTGCCAGAACCAGTCTCAGGTTTTTATATCTTTATAAATGTAACACAAGAAATCTTGATGGGACTGGCTATTTATAAGTACGATATTTAAATTGTCTTGTTTTATAGAAATTACATGTTTGTGGTGATTAAGATATTCAGCCCATGTAGGCTTCATCTTTTAGTTCAACAGAAAAATATAATGACATTGGTTTTTAAATTCCTATCAAAGTAATAAAATATTCCTCAGACAGGATTCACCTACTGAATTGAGATGAATCATCTTTCAGTGACTTTGCAGGTGCTAAGTTGACCAAACAAATGGGTAAATCATCTTCTATTCATTTTTTCCTCTGAGGAATATTTTCAGTAAAATTGTATAGGAAAAAATTCAAAACAAACATAGAGAAGTCCATAATATGTCCATGTGAAAATATGTCCATGAATTTGAATCAACGCCTGAGATGTGAATAGCCTATATAATGTATATTTTTGTCAAAAATTGAGTTTCTCCTAACCAAATCTAGAAGGGGAGAAAATTTTAAATCACAATACTGGTTACATGAAAGAAGTTGTACAATGACATTCAAATAAAAAAACTAAAGGAGATAATTCTCCATAAGTTGGCAGTTTGAAGACATGGTAACAGAGGCAAACCTGAATGAAGAAATGGATAGGTAGGCAGGTCTAGACCTTCTATCTCCTTCTTGGAGATAGGAGTCTTCAGGTAATCAAGAGGAAATTGTTCTTTGTACATGTAATTCTTTTGCTAAGTGATGAAGGTGGTATCAATATGTTAAGATTAGCCTTCAAGTAATACATAAGCTATATTAGGCTAGGGCGATAAGGTGTTAGAGAGAGCTGAAAGTTACACCACAAATCTAAAAATTAACATTTTTGAATCACCATAGAGTTATCAAAGAGTTTTGTTTGACAGCTCATTTGGCCTTCACACTACCCTGTGGGTAGATGGAGAAGACTGTCTGCATGTTTCAGGAATTAGTGGCAGCACTAGGACCCCCCTCCACACCTGACTCCAGTCCCATCACTTCTATGACTTAATTGACTCCCAGATAAATGTAGCAGCAGAAACCAAGAGAAACGGACAGCCGAAGAGTTATTTTGAAATAACAAATGAAAAAACAATTGGGTATAGGTGGGGGGTGGGAGGGAAGCAGGATAAGGAAAAAATGATGAAATTATTTTTCATGGTGAAATTATTTTTCATTATTTTTCACCAGCTCATGTTGGCAACATGCTTACTTATGTGCCAGGCCCTGCACCCCTCACGTTGCTATACAGCCTCTGATGAAGGTGGCTGGAGAATTATTATTATCGTCATTTTAAAAGAGAATCCATGAAAGTTGTTCTGACTTCTAGAGGAAGAAAAAAAGAAATCAAGGTTTTTGCTCTGAGACAAGGAAAAGCTCAACAGGGTTCATTGGTCTATGGTAACTGTACTTGGGACTTGAGTCCTGGGAAGATAGCTTGGTGTTCCATGCACATGCATGCAGTTATATGCCCACTCAAAGTATTCACACAGGTCTGATGGTGGTTATGTTGGCAAATCCAGCACCATCAAACCTCCTCAGCGCCTTATCTGCCATTGAAATAGGCTGCACTAAGCAGATGGTTTTGTATTGGCTCTGGCCTGTATGGCGATCAGTCAGGTAATAACAGTCACAAAGATAAGAAAGCTTTCCTCCTAGTTATTATTTGAAAATAAAAGTATAACTGTAATTATTAAATGACTATTAGTATAAATATTGCATTTGTGTAGAATACACTACGTAGACTGAAAGTCTTAAATACAGTTACATTCCTTCTTAATTACTATTTATCTTTACTTCTAAATTATCATGAGACACTGTCCACTGTAAGCTTGATTTTCCCCTGTGCTAACCAGGCACATAATTCAACTTTGTCCTGAGTGTCTTGGTGCCAACTGTTTCTCAGAAGCTCTAGCTACACCTTCTCTAATCTTCAAAGTAATCTGTAACATAATTTAAAACTACTAAAGAAAAGAACCTTCCCAAAATGCAGGCTTGCAATCCCTGCTTTTTCTCTTTTGGCCAAATAAAGAGAGGGAAACAATTTCTATATCAAATAAATAGGTTTGAAAAAAGCCCCAAATGTTTTCCCCAATAATAGTTTACCTTAAAACTCATTTCTAAAAGCTCTGAACTGTATCTCTTGAGGTGTCTACCTGCTGGTTATTTACTCACTAGGTTGCACTGAGCAATCTCTTAGCAATCACAAACTTCATGGAAAATTTCTAACTCTTCTCTGATATCACTTATTTTTACAAAGTCAGACTTCTTTTAAAAGACTTAGAATTTACAAGCAGAAAGTGCCAGTTCTTTTTGAACAATAAATGTGAACACTGTTAACAGGCCTGTGAAGTGATTTCTTCCCAGGAGCCCTTGACTCAGGCTGCTGGAGAGTACGATGGTGGGGAAGCCATGCCCACTCCTGGTGAAGGGGCCGTGCTTTTAAGTGTCTCTCTTCCTGATTCCTCTAGAATTGTGAAGATGTCCAGTCCCAATCTGAATATTGTGACCTTACTGGGCAGTTGTCTGACTTACACCAGTGCTTACCTCTTTGGGATTCAAGATCAAGATGCTTTAGTGGGAAATTCAATGGAAGCTCTCATCCAGGTAGGTGAAGGATTAACATTTTGTTTTGAGTATAACACCAGAGCTTTGATAATTTTCCCCATCAGCTGGCTGCTGTCAGTGCTGATTACCTTTCTTTCTCCTGGATGGGACACTCTCAGAAGCCAGCCCTCCAGGGCCTAGTCAGTGTAGTCTGCCTTCTGGCCCCTACCCTCTGGGGTCTAAGGCTTTGCAGACAGAAAGAATGGAGAATGAACAAAGGTGCCTCTCCTGACTCCTGCATCTGTCCCTCCCCACCCATAGATAAGACTGTCCTTGCTGTGCATTGGAACCTCCCTTGTGTTTGGCCCCATTCTGGGGAAGAGCTGGCGACTCTACAAGGTGTTCACCCAGAGGGTCCCGGACAAAAGAGTGGTGAGTAGGCAGCACATACTGTTTGATGGTAGATGGCAGCTTCATTGCTGATCAAAAGCTTCTCTAAATGGGTCTCTTACGACCATCTGAATTTCCTACTCCTTATTTCAAATGTTGTGCGGTTGTGTGACCTCTTGAGTGCCCCACCTTGGTAAATCTTTGAACAGAGCTTAGTCTTCCTGTGTGCCCCAGGCCATGGTACTGCTCTGGGGACATGTCAGCTGGCCAGGATCTGGCAGTGTTGTGGAGAGACCTTGCCCAGAAAGAGCTGAAAGTGTAGGGTGGGACAGTGCTAACAGAAAAGCTGTAGTAAGTCAGCATTATTATTCCCCCGTTTGAGCCTGATTCTTTGCCCTTAGAAGGCCATTCTCTGCAGTGAGAAGGATGGGCCTTTTTGGCAGATAGAATCAACCCTAGAAGCTGCAGGGCATTGAGTTTATCAACATGCCCCTGATATCAGGTGTCATATTAGCTACATTCCCCTTTTTTATCAGGTTCTTAGTGGACCTGCCCAAATCTCAAATCCTGATATCAAACTTGTTGTCTAGAAGTCCTGCCCAGAAACAATATGTTATTCAGTTGGAATTTACATCTCTGAAATGATGAGATTATTTTTAAAAGTAAACATCATTGTATCTTCAATGAATATTTATCAAAAGCTCAGCTGTGAGTAAACATACATATGAAAAAGATTGCTTAGAAGACAATAAATTCCTGCATCTCTCTTGAACACTGATTCCTTTACTAAAAATAGTTATATGAGGTATAATTGGCACGAGACAAACTGCACATATTTAAAGTGTATAATGTTCTTAAGGGATGTTGTTCTATAGTTTTTCTTTCTTGTAAAATCTTGTTCTCATGCTGACCTCAGGGTAATTCTGTTTTTATATAATGAATTGGGATATATCCCTTCTTCAGTTTCTATAAGAATTTGTATATGTATGATTGAAACTTACATAGTATAAATATCTATAATAATATGATTATACTTCTCCCCTTTCCAATTTTTGTGTAATCATTTTTACTTTTACATATTTTATAAACTCTACACTATTGCTATTTTTTGTTTGCTATTTTAAAAAATATTGAAAAAACAAAAATAGTGGTTTTTTTTTTATGCAATTAGCATTTCCAGAACTCTTAATTTCCTTGTACTGGTCTATGTTTTCAATGGACATCATTTTCCTTTTGTCTGAAGGATAACCAACATATTTTGTATGCAGTGTGTGCTGATGCTGAATTCTTTCAACTTTATCTAAAAGTTTATTTTGCCTTTGATTTTTTGAAAGGTATCTTTACTGGGTATGGAATTCTAAATTAAATGTTATCTTTTTTTTTTAATTTTAGTATTTTGAAGATTTTCCTCTCCTGGAAAATCTTGGTCTTGTGCCCAATATCCTCCTTATCTTTGTTCCTTTTTTTTTTTTTTTTCTGATTGCTTCAAATATTTTCCTCTTTTTACTGTTTTTTCAGCAGTTTAAATAAGGAACTGATTTATTTGTATATCAAAAACACCACATGTCATGTTATTGGTTATGCTTCTTTCTTTTCATTAGTTGACAAAAACTTAGATTCACATTTCTACCCCATTCATGAATGCTACATACTTTCCTTACCCAAGACGTCATAATTCTCTTTATTTTCTCTTTTCACTGATAAGTTTCAATATTTCATTCTTTCACAGTCCATATATCTTCTTAATTTTATTTTTGTCATTACACTCTCCTTCAATTAAGTCAGATGGTTCCTGGATGTATAGCGAAAATACCTTCTCCACCACTATTATGTCTCAATTTCACCCTCCAGATTAGTGGTTGTTAAACAGTTTTATGTGAAAACTTCCACACCTTTCTAAGTGCTTATATAAGCACACATAGAAACAATGGTGTTTTTATTTTATAGACCCCTATGTCCTCTGTGGGAAAACACAGGATAAGAAAAGATAACAAATGACAGTATTTTGTCGCGATGCTGATATGGACATAGGAATCACTGCACACAAGTAGTCTCTGTTTTGACATTGGTGGCTGGGTTGGAAACTCCTTGCCAGGATTAACCCTGTAGTGGCCAGTTAAGAACACATGGGTTACTCTACTCCTTGTTCCATATAACCAGTTAGTTAAGGGCAATGATGGTCTTGACTTTTTTTGCAGATAATCAAAGACCTGCAGCTCCTTGGGCTGGTGGCAACCCTGGTGATAGCTGATGTGATCCTGCTCGTGACATGGGTGCTGACTGACCCCATCCAGTGCCTCCAGATGCTTGGTGTCAGTATGACGGTGAGGGGCCCAACCCCTGGAGAACCTAATTCTGGAGCTGGTTTCTATGGGCAGACAGGGGTCATTCAATTCTCCTAGAGGCAGCAACTGTGTGTGGTCATCTTACAACTAAGAAGATAAATCCCCCAAAGAGGAGAAAGACTTAGGAACTAGGGCTGTTGTGAACACCGGGCCCTCGTCTTCAGGGGCTACCATTGCTACTGCTTCTTCTGCCCTGCTGTCTTCCCATAGCATCATCTTCTGAGATATCAGTACACTTGGAAGCTACCTAGCATTATGTCTGCCCCTACATTATCATTAATGAGAACTTTCAGCTACAGGAAGTTGCCTTCCCCTAATGTTGAGCAGTAAAGGTAATATTATGAGATATTTTTGGAGTCAGTCAACTCTGGTTCAAATCCCAGCTCTTTGGAAAAGTCATTTAACCTAAGTCTCTATTTTCTCATAGGTAAAATGAAGTAATAATACTACCTATTTCTTAGGGCTCTGGTGAAGGTTATGTGAAACAATACAGGTAAAGGACTCAAGTATGCCCAATACATATTGTTTAATTAATAGGAAGTATTCTATGTCTCCTGCCTCACAGGACTGAAGAATAGACCAGAATCTTGATTAGATTTAATATTTAAGGTTTCTGCTACTAACAAATAGCAAGTACATAGCGTGAAAAAATTTTCAATTTTGTTGATGCACTGATTTGAATCATTATGGCATCAAAGCACATAAGGGAGGGGTAAACCCTTCTGTCACTAAGTATGCATTTGTCAGCCCGTTTGTATCTTTTCCTTCAACTCATAATCTCACCTTGTCCTCCAACTCTAATGGAATCACTTAAATTTTATAGTATTAAGGGATTTCCTCAAAAAAGCTCCAGTGTGTATTCCTGATAATTGTGGATGCCCTCAGTCCTGGCTCTGTGTCCCCCCAGGTGACAAGGAGAGATGTGTTCTGCTCGCTGACCAGCACGCACTTCTGTGCTTCCCGGTACTCTGATGTCTGGATTACTCTCATTCTGGCATGCAAGGTGGGTGACCATATCTTCCTTAGGATACAGTCTGTCACCAGCAAACGAATATGAAAAGGGGATTATAGTTACGAATGAGATGACTTCTACAAGAATATTGAAATCAGAGGAGACCTCTGTTGATGTGAAGTCTCAAAGCCACAGCTACTGTTATTTCTCTCCTTTTTACTTTCTGTTGGGGGGCCAACGTTTTGCAGTCCTCCCCCAAATCGTAGAGAATTCACCTACCACTCTATCATTTTCTAGTCTGTTTTGTTTGTTCTCTTAGATGCTTTTCTTATTCCTCTTGTCTCTTTCTTTAATATTTTGATCAAGGTATCCTGCTCACATCCACCCACCTAACCTTACTTGAGTTGAAAACAGGGCTGACCCTAAGCCTGATGGCACATCCTTGTGCCCTTCAGGTGGTGCCAGCTGCCTCAACGTGGCTCCTGCACTCCCCTGAGTCTCCTATCCCCAACACCCATTGTTCCTGTTAGATAGCAAAAGCTAGACATTAGGTCTTGAAGGTGTTGACCTAGTCAGGGCACTAGAGGTGGTGAGACAGCTATCCTACTAAGCTGGTTTTCAATTGGGAATGACAGAGATTTTGCTCTGAGGGGTGTAGAGCAGACCTATTTCAATAGGCAGGGGCACCTGTTGACTGGCAGGATAGAGAAAGGGTGATTGCAGGTGAGAAAGGGTGGGTATGAAACTCAGTATTCTTCAACAGTAGACTCTACTCCCTTCACTGCTAGGAATGCGGTCAAGCGGTGTTTCTGAGAGATAAGCTTGGGGATGAGAGACTGAGGACAGGGAAATGTTGCTCTTTAACTATGTGCATGTGTTCTTTGATAGAAGTACTTTTAAGAGAAAATGCTAGGAAGCAAACAGCTCTTGAGTTCTAATTTCTTGCTAATGCTTAAGAAAATGAGCTGCATCATATGACTAAACAGCACTTGAATTCTGACTCAGCAGCTTCCTTGCTGACCCTGTACCTCATTTAACCTTTCTGAGCTCATTTCCCTCATCTGCAAACTGGGGATGATGATAACAGCATCTCAGAACTGTTCTGAGAGTAAATGCACATTAAGAGTTTTCCGCTACTCCTCACCATTGTAAGAGTTTAAAAATGTAGATGTCATTAATCTCTTGCTGCCTCCAGACAATTCTGAAAAACACAGTGCCTCTTTCGTTGCCTGAGCGCCTGTAGAAAAATAATTTCTCACTCCCAGAACAGAAGCTTAGCACTTCCCGCATAATAACTTGCCTTATAACTCAACTTGAGTTATTTGCCCCATTTCATTTCTCTAGTATCTTTCTCTCAGACAGTAAGAAAGAAAATAAAAGGGGGAAAGAGTGCTGAGCAAGAGGAAACTGACTAATCTAGACCTGTATGGCCTCACTAGCCAATGAGCAGAATGATCCAAATCTGCAGGACCCCAAACCTGAACCTGTTAACTGCCTCAGATCCCACACTTCTAAGCTACAAAAGTGAAGCATGTGCAGGTATCAGGTAGAGCTCACTCAAACGCAAGTCAAGAATATACAGAGGCTTTATTCATGCCGAGTCACCTTTTACAAGAATTTTAATGAGATTAACACATTTAGTGGAATCATATTTGAACATTTCAAAAATCACAGAATCCATTTCATTTGCCTAATTCAACTTCAGCACATACCCAAAATTACCCAAGAATCAGGCCCTGCTCGTCTCCTGACTTGTATGTCTTCTAATCATTGAAGATCTGTTTAAATGCAGCTCCTTTTAGGAGACACAGCACTTTAAGATGCTGTGAGTCATTTCTGCATATTACAAACGAGATCCCTGGTAGTAATTTTATATTCACGGGAAAGAAGAAAGAATAGGGGCCTGGGTTCCTAGTGGGGGGGGGGGCAGGGAATGTCACAAAGTGGGTGAAGGGGATAGATGGAGCCTGTGCTGCCCGCGCCTGCCCCCACAGTCTTGCCTAGGTCCCAGCCTGCCTTTGTTCTCTTCTTTTTCCATTTCCCATAAACACCCACTGGCACAGAGCCGCTGCTAGCCTATAGAGATCCTTTGTGTAATTAGAAAAAGGCATCCCTTCTAGGCAGATGCAATCTTGCAGGTGCAGGGCTTGGAAAGCAGATGGTGCCTTTGGGAAAATTAGAAAAAAGAGCCCCTTCCTCAGGGCACTGCCCTGACATGGCACCTGGCATGACAAGAGACCACAGAGCTGTTGCGGCTTCCACATGCCCCTCAGTTTCATGCCGTGTGAAACCGCACAGTGGATGTGGTAGCCCTTACCACCAGCTCACTTTGTGCCCACAAGCTTTTCCATAGGACTCTACCCTTCCATACCAGCTGTCCTGTGCTTGTCCTGGCAGACAAGCCAGTAGCTAAGTTGCAGAACTCCTATAAACTAGTTCTCAATAAAGGAGAAGAAAGCAGTTTTATTAAGCAGTTACCAGGCATTAGGGGCCACCTTAAACATCTTCCCATGAACTCTCCTAGTCAATCCTCGTGGCACCCTTTTAATGTCAGTATCACTACCCTTATTTTACAGATGAGGAAATTGGTCCCAGCTCTGCTACTCTTCGAGGCATAACAAGCCTATAATGCCACTTCTCTGAGTCTCTGGTTCTCCTCTCCCCCTCCAGGGCCTGCTGCTGCTGTACGGTGCCTACCTGGCGGGCCTGACTGACCACGTTAGCTCTCCTCCTGTGAATCAATCTCTAACCACCATGGTTGGGGTCAACCTTGTGGTGCTGGCTGCAGGGCTTCTTTTTGTGGTCACCAGATACTTGCACTCCTGGCCCAACCTGGTTTTTGCACTCACATCTGGAGGTATCTTTGTTTGCACAACCACAGTCAATTGTTTCATCTTCATCCCCCAGGTAAGCTCCAGGGCAAATTTAGCAAGGCCAGTCCTCTGTCCTACGAGTCTTCATCAGGTTTGATAAGTTGCTAACTATTTTCCACTGAGACTTTTGGGTACTACTTATTGGAGAGTCAGAGGAACTTGTGGTTCTTAGTGAACTGACTGTTCTCTCTTTGCTCTCCTGGGTAAGCACAACTCTACCCTGCTCCCAAGCAGCCAGGAAAGCAGCCCATGTCTAGCCCTGCTGAGCTGCCTTGCCTAACTGCCTGTTCATCCAGCTTCCAGTTGGATTCATTCATGCCATCTTCCACCCCTCTCTCCCCCCAGCCTTCCTGACAATGTCATTTCTCTCACTATCCTGGGAGTAAGACACCCTATTTGGGATTACATGTTCACTGGGGAATAACTCATTTGGAACTTTATGTAACTCAAATGTTTTTTCCGTTCTTATCATCAGAGGAATATATAGAACATTCCTCTTCTTGTTACAAGAAGAAATTAAAATTAAATAAAAATGTGTTCATATTATGGGAATTAAGAGAAAGCAAATGTGGGAGGGCAACAGACACAGAAATATCCAGCTAGTAAAGGGAAGTCAGAGGGAAGGCAAAGGAATGCATAGGCTCTGAAAGAAAAGTGATGTTAAATTTTTCACGTTATGCCCAGGGGTTACCACTGAGCCACGTACGTTCAGGTTATTGAACTTGGCATTAGACACTTTCTATTTCCTTTTTCATTCCCTTTTTCTTGCCTGTGAAGCCTCCCTCACCCCACTACTCTCTCAAGACCCCATCCTGATTCCCATTGTAGTTTTCAGTTGACTATGAATGAGCTCTTCACAAGGGAGCTCATTGGGGTTGTAGTGTCTTGCATGCAATCTGAGAGGGTGGTGAGATGCAGGCAAGTCCCTTTACTCATCTTCCTTTTCTCAAATTCTCATTAAAATACTCAACAGAATAAGCAAATATGGAAAAATCTGTAGCAGCAGCACAAACACTAAGAATGGGTATCACATCTGTGGTAGAAAATAGAAGAATTTGTTCTGAATCTTAATGTTCTAAGACAGGGTTGAAGGAAGCCATTAAGAGCTTGGGCTCATTTTCTGGATGCAGAATGTAAAAATGTAAAAATACAAATGCTCTTCCTCCCCGGGAGATGGGAGAAAAGGAGTGGAGAGTGGGGGTGGCCTTTTGGGATGCCCACTCCTTCGGCCCTGTGACCAACATTGTTGATTGGTAACCCATCCTTGTTGATTGGTAACCCATCCTTCCCGACTTATCTCACTATAGGCTAAAAGAATTAAACACTTTTTTGTCAACCTCCCTTATAACTAGTGATACCCATGTGACAAAGTTTTGAACATAAAAGGTTCTCTGGAAGGCTTATGACAAAGATTTTACTTTCTTAAAAAGCTGTGTGACCAGCATTGCCTTTTCTACCTTCTTCTTACCTTGACTGTCATACCTGGAGCTATGGCCTCTTGTGACTAAGAGAATGTATTTATTACACTATATATACCATACAATATGAAACTATATCTCTTCTCATGTAAGACTATAAATTCAGGGAGAAATATGAAAAAATTCTGTAGTTCCTAGGACAAGAACCACAAATTTCTTAAGATTTGGAGAAGATACTTTTCACTGATACAAAATAGAAATTTTTAAAAGACCTCTGATTTGTCTCATCAGTAGGCTTCAGAAGAAATCATCATGAAAAGAACATACTCTTAGATCATGAAATATTGAATAAAGATGAAAATATTTGTTAAATTTAAAACTTCAATGGAAACAGTGAATAAGCAATCAGACATGACAAAATATTGTACTAATTTAAGGAAACATAAAACAAGAAGACAAAAAATGAGAGCCTACCTAAGAAAATATGGAGGACATATCAAGCTGTGCAATTTAGAGCTAATAGAAAAATAAAATAATTTGGGGCAGAAGTAATCATCAAAGAACTTGCCTAGGAGAGCCTTACTAATCTAAATCAAGGCCTTCATCTATCTGAGGGCTGAGTGAACCAGCAACCGCCATGATGTGACTCCACTCTCCGTACTTGATTCTGTCCTTTTCAGGTCTTAAGCCTCAGAATCAAAACTTCCACTCCCCATCCCATGGAGTTTGACTCCTCAGCAGCATAGTAGTGATTCCTAGCTATATATCTATCTATCGATATAAAAATGCAGAATGAAGTTTAGCTTAAAATATGACATCCAGATTTGAAGTCAACAAGGAGCAAGTTCTGTTGAAGTGGGAGCAGGAATGGGTTACTACAGGAAGTTGGAACTGAGCATGGACAGTGTTGGCCCTTCTCTTTCTTTCTCCCTATCTTACTTCCTCTTTTCCTCCTAGTTGTCTTGAACTCACTTTCTCTTACTATATCTTTCCTTTTCTATTTTATTTACCATGAATTTCCAGCCCCTGAATTTATCATGATATAAAAATAAAAAAGATATTTTATAGTCAGTGTATTTTAGTTTTAGAAGGAATATTCTTTCTCAAAATATAAAAGTAACTAAGGTTTGTCAGTTTTTTGTGTGCCCCTGAGTTGGTTTCCCTCCAATTCAGTAGCAGCCTCTGCTAAAGACTCTTTGTGAGTGTGCCTGTATTCCTAGCAGAGGAGGACAGCTGAGTAAACTTGGAAAAGGGTATATGAGGCGGTAGGGAGGTGGGCTTCCTTCTTGCCACTGAGCTTTCATAAAGGATACAGATCTGAGGGGTTTGTGAAAGCAGAGGCACAGATACCTCAAGGACAGCTAGGCGGCGCTAGAGAACTGGTTGAAAGAGGTGACATACTAAAGAGACTGGTGGACCAAGTAGCATTCTTCACAGGTCCTCAAAAAATACCTACGTATTTATGCCAAACTCAAGGTCAACCCCAGCAATGAGCCAGTCTCTTCTGTGACCTGAATGTGACCCATTCCTACATATTCCCTATGTCCACCTCTGAGAAACAGGTGGATCTTCAGGAACATTCCCTAACTCCCAGTGTTTCATCTGTTCCTTCCTCCCTGAAGGTACAGGAGGCTTTCCACTCTTTCATATAGTTCTATGTCCCAGAACCCTGAATAGATAGAGGAACTTTTTAAAGGGAAGCTTCCTTCATTTGTTCATGCACCCACTCACCCATCTATGAATCAGTGGGAACATGCAGTTAAACACATGGCCACCTCTTGGTCAAGTTGGGAGCAGACAAGTAAAGAGTTACAACACATGTTAAGTGTTTGAGGAAGTCCTGTCAAACATTGCTGCAATCTGTCTTGTGACTTGGTGACACCACCTCAGAAAATGGGGCGTTTGGGGCCAATCTTAAAGAGGAGTAGCAAGTCCAATGAGCAGGTAGGGGAATCCATGACAAGAGGCACAGAGACATGAAAGAGAACAGGGTATGTTCAGAGCATCACAGGTCTTGGCAAGTTTCAAAACACAAATTGAAACAAAAGGAGAGGAAGCAGGAGGAAAGAGGGACACATGAGTGAATTTCAGAAGATCCCCATATACCTGTTAAAGACTTGAAACTTAATCCCACCATATTAGTTTTCCATTGCAACTGTAACAAGTTGCCACCAGTGAGTGACTCAAAACCATACTAGTTATCATCTAGTTCTGGAGGTCAGAACCCTGACATGAGTTTTATTTGGCTAAAATCAGGAGATTAGTAGGTCTGCATTCCTTTCAGGGATCTAGACAAGAATCCACTTCCAAGTCTTTCCCAGCTTCCTGAAGCCAATTCCATTCTTGAACTACCAACTTGTTCCTCCATCTTTAGAGATAGCATTGCGGCACCTTGGATTTCTCTCTTTCTATGATTACATCTCTTTTTCTGACTCTGACCCTCCTGCCTTCCTCCTGAAAGGACTTTTAGTACTACACTGGACCCACCTGGAACACCCCCAATCTACCCACCTTAAAATCCTTACGTCACGTTTATAGAATCCCCTTTGCCACATAAAATAATATTCACAAGTTCCAGGAATTAGGAGTGGGCTACTTGGGGGCAACCATTCTTCAACCTGCCACACTCACCTGGAGCAGGCTTAGAAACAAGAATATTTTGTCCTTCTGGAGGAAGCACCACAGAGAAGCCAGAAATTGTGACCTGAGCATCATTTATAGCCATGTTCCAGAAAACCCAAAGAGTCAGGTCTGAAGGACCAGCATCTGAACACAAATGGAGCATTAAGGGAGAGAGGGGACTTTGACAAGGGACACCCTGGCTTCACCCCACCAGTTTTAAGTGAGACAGAACAAAGGCCCTGCTAGGATGCTTATACCAGTGTGAGCAATTCTTCCAGCAGCTGTGCAGAAAGGACATGCAGAGTCAGTGCTAGGATGACAACACTGGAGGACCACTTAAGCCTAGCGAGACCCTACAGAGCACTGGTGCTGGGCTTCAGTGAGCAGTTCCTGACAGAGGCAGTGAACTGACAGCAGCCTAGGGAGGAGATCCTCAAGAAGGGCATCTGAGAGAGGGAGTTCCTGGCCTCACCCAGCAGAAGTTCCAGTAGATACAGAAGAACCATGAAAGATTCACACTGAGTCAACAGAGAAGCCAAGAGGACTAGGGAGAGAATGTGACACTGAAATGGATGAGAGTATTTAGAATCCTGAGATTTGTACGCAATAGGCAGAGCTTAAGGAATGCTTAATGAGTGAGCACAAAAACCCCAGGAGCCCATGAGGCTTCTTCAGCATCCTTTCTACAGCTAAGAGGCCAGAGGACCCAGACTGCAGCGCTAGGACTCTTAGTTATGAGAGCTCCTAAGGGGAAAAGCGTGGCTATGGCACCCCAAAGCCTCAGGAGGATGCCTTGTGTGAATGTCCTATTTTACTTCCATCCTGTTACACTAAACCAGCTCGTGATGCCACAGAATCACAGGAAAGCTTTGCTGAACACATCTGGGGAGTGGCGAGGGAGAAAATCTGTACTGTGAAAAAATAAGCAAGGATGTTTTTAAAATTATTTTTTAAAAGAGAGCTGGAAAACTGCCCCTAGGGGGCGCCTCTCGCCCCCAGTTAATAGTCTCTTCATGGCATATGTGAGCCAGCATCCTGGTGATAACTGTGACTCTTTGGAAAGAGTGGGCTTAGATAAGTCACACTTCTTTTGAGTCTTTCCTCATTTGTCAAGGAGTAAAGATGGTCAGGTCTCAGACATAGTGTTCTATCATTCTATTGATTTTTATTGACTTCTGTGGTTTTCTGTCTGTCTGAACTTTGGTTGTTGATTTGGGTTTGGGTCCTCCAGCAAGGAACCCTTTCAACAGCAGTAAGCATACCATTATTCAAAATGAGAATAATGTAGCAATAATTAAGAATTGCTACATGCAGCTAAAACAGTTTCATCTGACTTGCTTAATTCTTTTATGCCCCTAAACCCTGGCTGAAAATATGACCCTCAAAGTATACTTTAACTCCAGTTTCTTGAACCAGTGCACCAGTGGGTGGGTTAAGCCAAGATTGTTCTATTTCACCTACCTGTCATTTTCTTTGTTCAACATTTTAAAAACTATAATCTTAACATTGTCTCTACCTTCCATCATTGCTCTCTAAGAATTGTCCAGAAAAAAAAACTACATTTTGATGAGAGACTAGTAAGTGCATATGTTGTTTCTGTGACATTGTCACTTCTGGGTGTTTTTGAGAAAGCGAGTAAGTGTAAGAGAATGTGTTTCTGGGTGTGTAATTAAATAGATAACACGTGTTCTTTTATCTAACAGCTGAAGCAATGGAAGGCATTTGAAGAGGAAAACCAAACAATCAGATGCATGGCCAAGTATTTCAGCACTCCCAGCAAAAGCTTCCATACCCAGTATGGTGAGGAACAGAATTGCCATGCTGGAGTAGAGAAGAACTCCATGGAAAGGCTCCTTACAGAAGTAAGCTGCCCCCCTGCCTGCTGCATTCTCTAAAAAGAACTCCAGCCATGCATCGGTGGGCCCCAGATGCTCTCATTGCTAGCATTCCTTCTCCTCTCATTCCCCTGCTCTCTGGCCGCAGCAAGCAAAACCTCAGCTATAAGCAAGACCTCAGCACTTCCCAATGACCCTCCCATTGCTGACCTTCACCCACTTCACTCACTCATTTGAACAAGTGTGTGCCAGTAGTGTGTTAAATGCTGATGAACAAAACAAATATAATCCCTACCTTCTTGGAGCTCAGTATAATATAAGAAATAGATATTGGTGAAGTAAACATACAATTATTAATTGTGATAAGAATTAGGAAGCAAAAATCAGGATGTTGAGGCAGAAAAATGGGTGGTGAAGGCAAGGCAACGTAATTAGAGCAGTCAAAAGACCGAGCTAAGATGTTAAATACAAATTGGTCAGGCAAAAAAGAAAAAGGAAAATCATTCCCAGTAGGTGAAATAGCAGTATAAAAATCCTCGGTAGGAATGGGTGCCAGCTTCTTCTGCGAGTTATGCCCTGTCTTTAAACAGTCGTGCCCTCATTTCTGAAATATTAGGAGCCACCTGGCTTTTCCAAGTTTTAACTAGAAATCTCAATCATCCCAACAACCCAGAAAACCAGGAGGTGCCTAGAGATGAGAGGGGACTGAATAGGGTTGCCAGATCTCATAGTGGTACCAAAGGGAGCCAGAGTTGGCACCTCTCCTGGAGCTGGCTTGTGATGTGGGCTTGATGGCAGCACATGGAGAAGCTTAAGGCTTCATTGAGGAGGCACAGGGCCCAGAGGAATTAGTCAGGATTTTCACTAGCTAAACTATAGCCCTTATATCTTTCAATACAGAACATGCCTGGATAGGTGCTATTTGGGAAACTATGATTTTTGTGTGGGATTGACACATGGGTGTCAATAGCCCCTGTGTGAGAGGGTGGTGCGATGGGACCTAAAGAACTTGCCCAGTGAAGGGATTAAGCTTCCCCAGAGCCTGCTAGTCCCCCTCATGTTGCCCTCAGTTCTCAGCCTTTCATTTATCCATCAGAGTAGCACATCTCCATTTCTTTACTATTTACGAAGCATTTAGAGCCACCTGACAAGGGCATAGCATTGCCTTTGATACTCTGTGAAGTCCCCAAAGAAACACTTTTTGGCAAAACAGAAAGCCAGAAACTTGGCAAGAACAGCTAGGATGGTTTTCATTCACAGTCAGCTAATGTTGGAACTGCCAAGTAGACTCACTCTAACCTTATGGTAATTGGTGACGTGCTGTTTGTGCTTCTGCCATGCTACGCTGTTTCCCACGCAGTGACTGAGTCTGTTCTTTCCAAAGCGATGCCTGGAGTCTGTAGAGAAGGGCCCTAATAGGCTCCAGATGCCTAGGCAGGAAAATGCTGGTCTCCCCCAACACCTACACCTGGAACCTCTCTCCCAAGAGAGGCTCCGAGAAGCAGCAGCCTGTCCCAGGGCCCTGGGAATCCAGTCGCTGAATCCCCTACTTGGCACCTCCCAGCTCAGTTTGTTCATAGACTTCACTACAGCTTCTCGGGTGAGGTTCCCTCCTCTGAAAACCCCTTGCTGCCCTAGTGCCCTCCTCTTACTTTCCCATCATCTGGGCAGCCTGCTATTCTTTCCTCCCTTGCCTCTAGGGTCCCAGGGAAGCTGTTAGGAGCAGAATCTGTCACTAACTTCCCATGCTGCTCTAGAACCTTCCCAGAGGTGGAGGAACGCCCCTCTCTGTGCTCTGCAGCCGAGGAAACTCACTTATTAACTTCTCTTACTTTTCCTTTAGACATAAGAGGGTGCTTCCATTTCTCCTATGGCTGCATCTTAGGAAGCGTGCCCACGGATGCACGGTTTGCTTCCTTGGATGTGCCAAATGTAATCATTACTAAGCATCTTTAAATGTAGCTGCTGTGGAGGGTCGGATTTGGGTCCCACATTCCGCCTCCAATTAGTGTGCATCATGGTGCAAACAGAATCCCACTTCCTTTCCTGAAAGATAGGAAAGTTGACTATTTAAGATGACATTTCAGAATCTATCACAAGCTGGTTTCAGATGTTGGATTTGCAGGAGAAGGGTATTCTCCCAACGCAGTGTTTATCCGGCTTGCCTACACTCCCAGGGGTGTGTGGACGAGTCACACAAAAAGCAGCGTTCAAAGTTCTCTGGGCTGGGGTAGTTGTCAACAGTTGGTGGCTTCCTTCTAACTCTGTGAAGCCTTCCAGAGCCAGAGGAGGTAGAGGATTGGGGTCCCTCCAGTCACCTTCTGAGCTGCTCAAAGGGCTCTGCCACCAGGCATGAAAACCCTGAATGACTCGCTCCCTACTCATGTACTCCACTCCTGCTGAGTCTTTGAGTCAGCCACACTTCCCTGGCTCCACCCAGACCTGGCACTGGAGAGTGAGGAAAACGGAGAGCAGACAGGCAGCTCTCAGTGGCAAGTCCCTTTCCGCTTACTCACCAATTACTCACTGCTCCTGGGCCCTCCCCTGCTGATAAAAGACCAAACCTGTGTGAAACTGGTTATTGGAAGTACCAATAATCACAAAAATCACCTTCCTGCTTAGAGAGAGTAGTAGTTCTATAGTAACGTGGCTGCCCAAGGACAGTTGCTGGATTATCAGTTCATTAATGTTACTGCTCCCCTAAAGGGTCCCTTATGGGCAAGTTTCCTATAGCAGCTTGAGAAGAAACCCTATGTTCAGTCCATGGGGGACTTACTCAGTATCCTAAAGAGAAACCTCCATTTAACTCTAAGGCATAATGAACAGATCCCCAAATGCTCACCCTCGGCTTCCGAAGAGGATGGCAACACAGAGGCAGCATTTTGCCAAGTAGACAAGCACTTCTTAGAACACAGTGCTGTGTTTTCGCTTTTCCCAAGCCTTACTTAACCCTGTTTGCCCCAGACCATCAGGCCCCTTGATGATCTCTTCCCTGCCCCACTCACTGCCTTTGAGTATCAGAAATTTCAGGATGGCGTGAGGTCTGAGCTGGAGTCACCGCCTGCACCACCAGAAAGTGCTCACGGCCCACCACTGCCAATCTCTGCCTCCTGCTCTGCGCAGGAATCTTGCAACTAGAACTGACACGCCTCTGCAGCATTCACCTCCAGTGCCCTCGCCCCCGGGCACAGCCTGTTTATCAACTAACAGCCAAGTAGCAGGTAGGCAGCTCATGGGGAGAGTTGCCCCAGCCTAACTCATCTTCTGGCTCCCATTCTGGATCTCGGGATCAAGCATCCCAGGCCCAACAATCCTTCCAATGCCTGCTCTCCTGTGGGGCATATCAGCAGGATAATGCCACGTGGTAGCCTTGAGCTCCTACTCTGGGGTCCAGCGAGGGAGGTGACAGCTCCAGCCTGAGATTCTCATTGGTCCCTGCTGCCTCCAGTCGTGTCCCTCTGGCACAGGAACTGCTATCCTCTCCCCTGTTCTTCCTGTCCTCTCTCGTCTGTTTAACAGGAGACAATATACTTGTTTCCCCTTTTGCTCACCCCTTGAAATGTGCTTCAAGTTCACTTGCATTTTATAGAAGTCTGATAAACCCAGAGTTGGGTGATCCCAGCACTATTCAGGCTTGTGTCCTGCAAAAGACCTTGAGTCCACCTCTGACCTCTCTTCTCACAGTGTCACAGCCTGGAGACTCGGGGGATGAAGATCACAAAACAGTAAATCATGGTTAATCTTAATTGAGTATGTCGATGATTATGCTGAGCACTTTACCTGCACCAGCTCATTTTAGGAATCTTCCCAGTGCCTACATCACCATCTGGTCTATGGAAGAACTAGAATTTAAACCAAGGTCTTTTCATACTACACTTTCTTTTCCATGAAAAACTTTGGCCTATCTTTTGTTGATGTTTTTGCTTTTATTTACAGAAAAATGCTGTGATTGAAAACCTACAGGAACAAGTAAACAACGCCAAAGAGAAGTTAGTGAGGCTGATGTCAGCTGAGTGTACCTACGAGCGCCCCGAGTGGACTTCTGCCTCTTCTCATAGCAACGATGTCCAGGTCTCAGCCTCTGCGCACAACCTGGAAGCTCAAGGGCCTTCTGAATGCCTCTCTGACACTCAGAAACTTACCAGCGCGGCTGCCCAGAACTCCCAGAGTACCTTCTTAAGTATGCAAAACCTCAAGGGCTCAGGGCAGGACAGTGGCCCCTCCCCAGGACAGAAGGAGATGTCTAACTTAAGAGACCTTTCTGATCATTTGAATTTGGGCTGCAGCCAGATGCCACAGGCTGAGCAAAGCCTGGAGGCACAAAGAAGAGACCAGGAACCCACGGTCCCCTGCAACACTCTCAAACCAGGTGAAGAAGATGCTGTTCCCCAGAGCCAGAGACAACTAGAGCACTCAGAGCAACCCCCAAAGCGGCTATCCAGGGTCAACTCAGTGATTAGAAGGAAGCTCCAGGAGGTCCTTCAAGATCTGGACCTGGGCCCTGAGGCTTCCCTTCCTTCCTCTCCCCTTTGTCCCCAGCAGTCCTGGAAGAGCAGCGCTGCGCTCAGTACCCAGAAGATGCCCCCCTCCAAGAAACTGGGCTTCAGCCCCTACATGGTGAGGAGAAGGCGGGCAGCACAGCGGGCTCACTCACACTTTCCGGGCTCTGCACCCTCCTATGTGAGGCACCAGGTGAACAGGGCTGCCTCCGGGGCACAGAGCAGGCTAAATGTGCAGAACAAGGACAGCTGTAGCCCAAACCCCCAAGCTCCTGATTCCAGGATACCAAGACCCTCTCCCAGGAAGCTTTCACTCCTCACAGATCCTCAAGGCAGGCCAGCCACCCTGGAGAGCGGCCAACAGGGCCAGGCAAAAACTCAAGGGGCCGGAGGGAGCCATGCAGGCTGTCCTCACCTGCCTGCCGGTTCTGACCAGACCCAATGTCCCACTTCCCCACGCCTGTCCAGAACCTCACCAGACTTGTCTGAGCAGCAGTGGCGGCAGCCACTGGGGTCCAGCTGCTATCCCTCCCTTCCTTCTCCACGCAGCTACCTGGACACTGAGTCCAGCAGCTCAGATGAGTTCTTCTGCCACTGCCACCGGCCCTACTGTGAAATCTGCTTCCAGAGCTCCTCTGATTCCAGTGACAGTGGCTCGTCAGACACTGACCCTGAATCTGCTGGGGGACTGGCATCCTGGGAGAAACTGTGGGCCCGCTCCAAGCCTGTTGTGAACTTCAAAGACGACTTGAAACCTACGCTGGTATGAGCAACATCCAGGACAAATTGTACCAGGTCCCCAGGGAACAAACCCGACCCTTACCAAGTTGCAGCTATGCTCACTTTTGCACCTCTTGATCTATAAAAAGGAAGTGTTACCTGTCTTGTTACTACCTCACAGCAGTTCTGTAAAAGACTCAACTCAATGACCACAAAACATACTCTGGATAAAAGGTGCTAATGCAGCTTAGAGGCCCATGTCCTGGTCGGCCTGTGCTCTACAGAATTAATACCAGGGGGATGACCGGATGGATAGACAGATGGAGGGATGAATGGACAGTTTCTGCAGAACCAGAATTGTTGGATTGTGACTCAGAACTATCCTTTTGGTGGACAGACCTGTCCACCAAAATCTCCTTCTTCCTTGATGTCCCACTCCTGACAGCCACCAGGTGGTTTCTTTAGCAGTTGGTTTCTGCTAAAGATTGTGAACAGAACTAGCCCTCAGTTCCACCTTCTGGTTAGACTCAGCTCTGAGCCACCTCAACACCACTGTTCGATTTCAAGTCTTTCCACTTTTGTGGCCCCTCACCACATCCCTCAGAGTGAGGTGTATGTGCAGCTAAGGCACCCAGGTCTTTCTTCCGGGCTTACATGGCCTCTGAGACCTAGACTGCCTTTGGGTCCTATGGTCCATCTCGTTGCCCCTGCCACTGGTACAGTTCTGCTGGGAAGACAGACTGGCAGTCTCTTTGGGGGTAAAGCATCATTGTTCCAGAGGTGCTTTTGGTGTTATTGGGGTTACATTCTCTCCAATAGATACATAAACCTGGATGTAGAAAATGGGAGAATGAAAAGCAAGAAGAGGGGAAGAATGCGACAGGAAAAATAAAGCATCGTTGTTCCAGAGCTGATTTTGGTGCTATTGGGGTTACAGTCTCTCCAATAGATACATAAACCTGTGTGTAGAAAATGGGAGAATAAAAAGCAAGAAGAAGGGAAGAAGGTGACAGGAAAAATAAAACAGGTTTTGAACATTTACCTTCATCCTAGCCCAGTGCCTGGCTTATCAAACTTGGATCTCTTGGTAGGTTTCCCTGAGGACACATCTCTTCCGTCTCTCTTCTGGGAGTGGCAGGCACAGCTCAGCAGGCCAGGCCGTAAAGCAAGCGCAAGCAAGGAAAGCCGAGCTGTGCTCACCCCACAGGCCAGCATTGCAAAACTGGGTTCCTGCACTCAGGAAGCAGCCCTGTGCTGCCTCGGGGGCACACCCACACTCCCAAGAGACAGGGAGCTGGGGAAGGGTGAGTGCCACGAGTTTGTCTGCCGCCAGAACTGCAGAGAAAGCACAGCTGGGTCCACTTCGCTTGTGCTGAGCTGGTTGTTGATGACAGGCCACCCCCTGCCCCCATTCCCTGTGTGTGTGTCTGTGCTTGTGTCTGTGTGTGTACATGTTTGTGTACGGGAGTTTGGCCTCATTCGATTTGCTTGGTGGGGCAATGGGCTCCAGATGTCTCAGAGAAGATTTCCTACAGTCTCAGGGGCTGCCAAGGCCTCATGAATCTCAACAGTGGATCGGGTGTCCTGATAACACAACTTCTTCTATCGTCTAATTTTAAATACAAATGTCATAATTTATTCTGTGTGTGGGTTTGTAGTTCCTACTTGTGCTGTTTGTATGCTGTCCAAGTGATATTTAATAAAAGAAAAATGGCTCCTAGGGCAAGTCTCTTCAGAAACTCTAGTCTGGTGCTGGGGAGGGGGGGCTTGGAGACCGAACCACCCAAGGGAGGGGAAACAGCAGCCATCAGAGTTGCCACCAGCTCACCCGAGTGCGTCTTCTGCCAAACCTCCAAGTGTGTCTTCTAATAAGTTTCCATGTATGACAGCTTCTCCCATGGTCTCCCTGTGTAGCTTCCTATTCCAGAAACATTGGCCTCAGTGGTTAGAAGAAATGGTGGGGACCCTCAGCTGTTCCTATGCACGGGAGGGCCTTTCCTGCCTCCACTGTTCATTAATGTGAAGTATGCAGACTCTCAACTTGGCCACCATCCTATGCTTTCCACTCTCCCTGCTGCTGTGCCCTTGGTCCCACCATCTCAGATCTCCCACACCACCATCTCTTTTCTCTGCAATGTCTCCCTCTTCTCCCCAACCCACCCTCACTCTGTGCACCTTGTGAACTACTCATCTTTGAGGTGCAAGTGGAACATTCGTTCTCTTTAGCTTTTCCTGAATACACTCAATTAAAACGGACTAAGTTCCTCGTTCAAAGGAGAAGGATATTTTGGGGCCCATGTTTCAAACTCAGTTATACAGAGGCTTCTGTTATCCATTTTACCTATACTGAAATCCTTGATAGACTTGATTGAGAGATGGAGAATTTACCCCAAAGTTTCCTTTTTTATCATCTGGTTAAAGAAAAAATGTATCAAATGCCACAACTATGTGCCCAAAAGTGCGGTCTCCAAATCTGCTGTCTACTCTGTGTTCCCCCTAACCCCCACTCCTTGCTGACTTTTTCCCTAGAACTTTTACCCAACAACAACTAACCCAGTGACAAAATTCTTAAAAGGATGAGAGAGCCATGACTTTTGGTATGCTCTTGATTTTATGCTTTTGAAGAAAAGGCAAGAGGATCCTGGAGAAGGAAGTATTGTCTCTGCAGCTGTGACCTAGATGGTGTGTGTCTCTGTTGGCCCACTGATCTGGCCTGGACCCAGACCTGTTTCTGACCCAAGTGTGTTTCCTGCTGGCTGAAATCTTGCATTGAAGGTGTCAACGTCTATCCTTGTCTTCCAGCCTGTGCAAAACTGCTTCCCTTAAAGGATCAACATGGCCTGGAGCTCAATGAGGAGGAAAAAGCACCAGATGTAGGAGGCATGTTTTTAAAGCACCGTATCACTTCTAAAACAGCCAAGAGAAAAGCTAGTGCAAAATCTCTTGTTTCTGTATTTATTTTACTATATTTAGATGTGTCTCCTTCACAGACTGTAAGTTCCTGAAAGACACTGAGTGTATCTCCAGCATCTGTGTAGCCTCAAAAATAACCATCCAAGTACTTTGCACAAAGTATAAGTAGAAAAAAGAAAAAAATGTTTGGGGGATTGACTTCTAGGAAGATAAGTGTTTCAAATGAAAGAAGGCAAAGAACCTGTGCTGGGACTGGTGATGCTACAGAAAGAAGGCAGGACCGTCTGCTTTATGGCCTCCACGAAACAGCATCACTAACTGATCAGAAGTAACTGGATTCTGCAAGTGATAATACTTTACGTCCTCTTTGGGAGAGGTGGGGTAGTGATGGGGTTAGAAGAGCAAGAAACCTGTGATAAAGGCCTTCTCTTACAGACGCGCTCTTCACAGGCTTGTAACTATCAAGTAGTATTAGCAGGACTGTCTGTCTTTCTCACCATCATGTTCCCGAGTCCCCTCTCTCATTGCCCAACACAAAGCGTTTCCTGGTGGCTTCTGTGCTTCTCCCAGTAGAACCGTCTGGATTTTGTTAAGGGAGATCTAATGCACAGGTAGCATTTGTGGGGCTGAGAGCAAGAAAGAGCCTGCTCTGTTCTTGGAGTTGGTCTTCCTCGCCTCTGATACCCACTCTGATCTCTTTCTCCCCTAAAACAGTCCTGGTATTAGCATCCCCAGTCAAAATCATATTTGAATAAGGGAATATCTTGGGATGTTCAGTTCACTATTCAGGCCACAAAGAGACAGATAATGTAAGTGGCGTGAGGCCATAAAATAACCTGTTCTGAGCGTGAGGAGATCTGAGTCAATTTCCTACCCCCTTTCATTTTTTAACTTAATTTTGTGTGTCTACAGACATAGGCTTAGGGAGAACATGCTTGGGAGGAACCCTAGAAAGGTCTGCAGGCGTCTAGGTAAAAAGCAGAGGATTACAAGGGAAAATAAGAGAAGACACACAAGTCTAGAGGACAGGGATTGTGAAGAAGGAGAGGGGAAGAAAGAAAGAGGCACTCTGCTCAGTGCTGTCAGTAGACAAGTTGTGGCTCCTGACTCTTGTAAATAGGCATTCTGGGTCTGGTTCGAGGGGAAAGAAAGCAAAGCCTCCATAAAGACAAGCAGAGACCCCTTTCTGCAGTGTGGCTGTGACTGTTGGTTGATTTCTTGACTTTTCCCACTAAACTTAAGTCTACAAGTTGTTATAATTATCTTGGTATTCCCTGAACCTAGCATGGGGCCTCGTGCCTGGTGCATGCTTAGCAGATGTCTTTCAAAATAAATGAAGAAGAAAAATGAATTGGCTTCACCAGAACTGTCTCAGAAGAGCTAAGGTCACATGGGAAGCAGAGCTGAGAGAACTCATGGCAGATGATGGTGTTATTGATTCATCTGCATTAAAATCCCTTGTGCTAATAGCTAAACCCTTTGTCAAAAGGTGTTTTACATGGACGCTTGTCCACTAATTTTTGTATACAATAATTTTCTAGCCCTACTGCAATAGGTATGCTTAAAATTACCCAGGTATGCTTAAAATTTCCCAGGTATTTCAGCAGGTTGCATAAATCACACCATGACTCAGTTAACCCAACTGAACTGGCACAATAACAGCTACAGTTGTTCTGAGGGGAAAATCAGTTAATATTTGTGATGTGTTTTGAACTGTGCCTGGCACATAATAATCATTAATCTTTGTCTTAGGAAATTGGGGAAAAAAGATTTATATTTAGAAATCCTCTGTTTTTTATCTTTTTACCAAAATCCCCATCTTTGTGTTCAATTAGTTCCTAAATAAAGCATCTTTTAAGTAGATCTGGTAAAATAAGAATGGCCACTTTGTTCAGTCCAGTCCACTGCTTGGACAACAGAATTTCCTCCCTGACCCCTTTCAGGTTGGGCTGCCCTTACCTGAAGAGCACATCTTCTTGAAGGAGCTGGATATTACGGAAGGCTCAGAAGGAAAGGGGCAGTTGGAAAGTCAGGAAGTGTTCTGTTTCTAAGAGTAGAGACAGCTCATTTCCTTTGTAGGCATATTATGCACGTTATAATAGAAAAATATACAGACTACCTACTATGTGCCACTTAATACTTGCCATTTAATCCTTATAACCACCCCTGCAAAGTAGTTGTTATTTCTGGTGTACAGATGAGGAAACTGTAACTGGGAGAGGTTCGGTAAATCGCCCAAGGTCATGTAACCAGTTAGAGAGAGTCAAGAGTTTGAACTGAAATCTAACTTGATTCCAGAGCCCTCTTTGGACTCCATGATACCGGTCCCAGTACATGTGCTACAAGCATTCTAGCAGAAGACAGGAGGAATTTCAACCCAGCAGGGCAGGGACACAAGCTGAGGTTTTTTTAGGACACCAAAGCTTCCTTAGGAAAAGCAAGTTGGTCTCGTTCTATAAGCCTATTGCAAAATCCTGTTGCTGAGTCATTGAACAGTATTCTGGAGGCTAGAAGAGCGCTTTCTAAAACTACCTGTTGGCTGTCCTCACCCCACCCTCCCTTTTAGGCTTTTCAAAGCCAAAAATAGGTGATACTGAAAAAAAGCAAGTCCCTGGTTTAAAGAGACCGCTGTTCATTCCCCACGATGAAAGCTTTTCCTCAACTATTGTGCCCTTTAAGTGGCAAAAACAGATGATACTGGAAGAGTGGCCCTGAAGACCGTATGATGACTAGAAACGGTTCAGACCACAAGTCTGCTGTGACTCAAGAGGCCATGGAAATTCCAAGTCTCCTCATTGTTCCCCCTCTTGCTGCAGGGTGAAACGTCACATGACTTGGGAGTGGAAGCCCTGCCATTATGGAGCCCTACTATCACCTATCCTTAGCTTGCCCACACTTCTCCTTGCACCTGCTAAAGGCGATTCCTGGCAACCATCACAGCACCTGGACCAACCTGAGACTATACTTTTGCTCATGCCAGCCCCTCTCCCCTCACTCAACTACCTCAGGCTGAAGTGAACCCTTTGTTCTGACCGGTTCCAACTGGCCTCAGAACTTATTTGGCAAAAAAATCAGACTCCTGAAATGCTCACTGACAACAATTCTATTGTTGTCTTGGATTGCTACATAAACCCTTTATTGTCAGTTCTGCACATATTCATATCTTGCCTCTCCAAGTAGATTTTCAGAGACTGGAGGGCAAGGACCAGGTCTGATTTATCACTACATTTCCACAACACCGTGCATAGTGCCTATGACCTTGTATATCTCAAGCAACATCTTAAGGTTTATTTTGAAGGCTTTCTCTTTGCTCCTACCTTTCTGTTTGTATCAAGAGTATTTTGAGCAAACAGAAAGGAATATGCCACTATTTTTCTCTCAAACTACCAGTTTTGCATTTCAGAGGCTCTCGGCTGTCTTATTAGCTGAGAGTCCATTTTGTTATTGCTTTACAGATAGGCTGGAAGAAGCTAAGCTAAAAGTTAATGCCAAGTAGTAAGATCCCTAAAACTCTTAACCCAATTTCCCCAATGGTCTCAAAATAAATAAACCAATAAACAAAATCCAGCAATAACATAACTATATGGTTCTATAACCATGTACAGGAAGCTGAAGTTGTCCCAAAAAGCAAAAGACCAGGTTAGTTCAGCAGCTGTTGCTACTGCTCCCACCATAAAATGTAGTAGAGAATCAGAAACAGGATACAGATCTGTCAACACATTCTTCTGATGTCATAAGCAAGCACATTTTACTCTCAGGAAAAGGAGGCCATACCCGTGGAATGCAGCCAGATGTCTTTTTTCCAGCATTTATCCCCATCACTCAGGAATTACAGAAGTCTCATGATCAGGGCAGAGTAGCCTGGGCCTTGCAGGCAGAAACCACTGTTGTCAGCCCATAGCCTAGAAGGATATCTTTCCTCTGAAGTTCTGCCTGCAGTTCCTGGGACATACTGATAAAGGTAAGGTCTTGACATTCACAAGTTTTGAAGTTCCCCAAGGTGACTTTCATCTGCATCCAGAGTTGAAAGCTTGGAGACTTTGGCTCTAACCTCCTAGAATATCAGAATGAAGCTCTGGGTCTGTGTACCATTCTCGCCCAGCTGCTATCCTGGAACAACCCCACTCCTGCCTCCAAGTTGCCCCAGGTGTCAGGGAGGGCAAATGGGTTGTGAACACCCTCTACTCCCCTACACCTCTCTTCGCCCTTCATCTCTGTGCAGGCCTCCTCTTCCACACATACCTGGGCCCACTGTCTCTCTTCTCTGCAGCTCTTATAAACACAGCACCTGTCATGCACCACTCCATGGTGGTGAAACGCAGCTCTTCAGAGGGCACACTTCTTACTTCTGTAACTCATCCTGGGAGAGATGAGCCATTCTCTGAAAATTTTAACCTTGGTATGTTCTCACAGGGACATGCAAGGAATGCTGTATACATAAACAGAGAATATGAATGGAGGGAGAGAAGGGAAGAAGGATAAATTTTTTTTTAAAGATTTATTTATTTGTGCATACAGAACTGGGGTACAGGCCAGAGGCTCAGGGGCGGCGAGAGGCTTCACCCGGGACAGAGTGGGGAGCAGAACAGGCAGATGGACGAAGTACACTGCTGAGGGGAGCAGCAGGCGGGTCAGGAGAGGTCTGCCACGCCATATGGTCACCTCCGGGGCAGGCGGGAATCGAACTCATTCGGAAGCAGCTTTAGATTCTCAGTGCTGCGTTTTAACCCGCTGCGCCACCAGGGAGGGCCAAGAAGGATAAATTTTTATACAACAAATATTTATTCCACATCTAACAGGAAACTAGTGGAGAAACATGAACAAGTTAATATTGATAAAATAATTTCCTAGAGAGTGGAAATAGAAAATGAATAAACCAAGGTAAAGAATTGGGGAAAAAATGAAAATGTAAGTGAATGAATGAAGATATAAATGTCTAATAAATGCAAACTATGTCAATGTTTAATTTACATCAACCCAGGGTTTTTCCCACCAAATTGTACAAGCAGGAAGGGGGACCCGAGGTGCCTACATGAGTTTTCTGGGGTTGTCATAACAAAGTACCACCAATTGGCTTAAACAACAGAAATTTATTGTCTCACAGATATGAAAACCAAAAGTCTAAAGTGAAGGTATCAGAAAGATTGAGTCCTAAGGCAGAGGCCTGTGAATGAAGGATCTATTCCAGGCTTCTCTCTCTTTTATGCACCCTAATAACCCTATTTAAAATTAATCTCCCCATTAATGCCACATGGAGTCAGATGGGGGGATAGTGTGGAGGACTAGGACTTCAACATATAAAGTCCTAGGGAGAACACAATCCAAATCACAATAGTGTCCAACGTGTTCACCTATCACTATGCACATAGCACTCAAGAGTTACCTCTTAAAGATTATTATAATCAGGGGCCTCCTTGGTGGCCCATGGGTTAAGTCTCAGTGCTACCTGTTATCTCTGTTATAGCCTGAGTTCGATCCCTGGACAGGGAGCAAGCCCACATGGCACAACAGACCTCTTTTGTCTTGCCTGCTGCTCCCCTCAGCAGTGTATTTCAGTAGATCTTCCTGCTCTGCTCCCCACTCTGTCTCTGGTAAATCTTCTCATCCCCTGTACCTCTGGCCTACACCCCAGTTCTTCTACAAAATAAATATTTAAAACAAATAAATACGATAAAACTCTATCACTAAACTTTAAAAATGATTATTATACTCAGCAGTTATCTCCTTGAGGGTGGGAGCACTGATGTTCACACTTATTTTTCAAATCACTGGGTTAATACCTGGCACATGGAAAATTGTTCACAAATATTAGATGGAATTCACTTTTGTCCAAGAAAACTCAGAGCCAAGAGTGGTTAACCTAGGATATCAAGAATCAAGAAAGGTTGATAGCCTGCAGCAATTCCTGGAACTCTCTGAGTCAAAGGAAATTATGTTTCCATGACACAGAATCTGTCTCTGGATTTCTTAATTAGGGGTATTTGCATGATGAAAGGTGACTTGTTTCTGAATAGTCATTGCTCTCTCTCCTCCTCTCAAATCAATGGGCTTTGCTCCTGACATCAGAATTATCTCTACAGCAACTACATGAGTCACAGAGAAGATTCGGCTCCCAGTAGGGAATAAATAGCAGGAAAAGGTGAAAGTGTCTTTAGAGACCCCTTACCGTGATGTACAGAGGAAAAGATGAGCCCACAGCTTAGCTTCTCAGTTACCAAATGCAAGCAAAACAACAAAATCCTGCTAAACTGAGTCTCTTCCCTCTTTCAAGGCTATGTTGCTACTTCCTTTCCTGTTGCTCAGCAAAGGTGTCCAAAACTCACTCCCCTGGGTGCCCAGCCTCAGGCCCTGTACCAGCTGTGAGAAGTTCAACATCTTGAGCTCATCAGCTCTCAGATGGGACCATAGAGAAGCTACAGCTTTTGCCTGGCTCTTTCTCTCTGAAGACAGCATGGATGTGAGAGGTGGGAGCTCTTAGCACATGCTAACTGACATTTGTGGAGTCTTTGAAGTTTTTAGTGTGCTGGCATTGTCTCACAGAGGCTTCAGGTATGGCATCTTCATCTAGCCACCAGGGATTCTTGAATGGGGATACATGTCTGAATGCATGCTTCCCATGTCTTCTTCCATTACTACAGCATTAAATGAAGGTGACAGCAAAGAGATCTCTAGAGAAAGGGTAACATTCTTGAGATCTACTTCAGATAATGAAGAAAGAGTAGTGATACGCTACAGGAAAGGGCCCCAAGTCTTCTCTTTATCAATTGGCAGCCTGCATCAGGTATTTAGTCCTCCAGGCTGACCTCCAAGCAAAACCCTCAGACTTTTGTAAGATGATCCTCAAAGCTAAGGCATGTCAACTAGAACTTCAAACAATAATAAGGAAGAGAACCTTTTCCTCACACTGCTTTGAAGAGGCAACGGAAGAACCCCAATGCAGCTGAAAATGGTAAAAAGCAATTAAGGATTGTTAGTAGTGTCCTTGAGGGAAAAACGCACAGTTGACAAGACCAAATCCCTAAACTTTAGACCTCAAGGGACCTTTGGGAGCAGACTTTTTTTTTTTTTTTAAAGATTTATTTATTTATTTGTACAGAACTGGGGTACAGGCCAGAGATGCGGAGGGTGAGAGGATTCACCAGAGACAGAGTGGGGAGCAGAAGAGGCAGATCAACGAAGTACACTGCTGAGGGGAGCAGCGGGCAGGTCAGGAGAGTTCTGCCACGCCATGTGGATCTCCTCCGGGGCAGGCGGGAATCGAACTCATGAGGAAGTGGCCCAAGCTTCTTTGTGCTGTGCTTTAACCCGCTGCGCCACCAGGGAGGGCCTGGGAGCAGACTCTTAAAGCAAATGCATGCAGATTATGATAATGAGACTATCCAGGAAGTTGGACTGGACCATTTGGGCTGAAGGTAATTTTTTTCTTCTCTAGCCTAATGCTTAGATTAATGTTTGTCAAATGGAGAAGATATTTCCAGAGACCTGCAAGATCACTGAGAATTTTTAGAAATTTGGCTTTTTATCTTAATGGTAATATAAAAATAATTCCTAGCTTTTTCTGAGTCATCTGGGTAACATTTTAGATATGTCCCATGAAATTTCAGTATCTAAGGTTGCATTTGTGAATATTTTCATAAAAAATGAAGCTCAAATGGTATCAAGTTCTACTATATAAATAAGGATTTTGAATTAGTTCATGTTGAAAAGTGGTGGGAGAATTGAGTCACTTCAGAGCAGGAGATAAATGTGAAGATTATGTTGTCCAAAAATGGGCTGAGCAGCTTTCTTTGTTCTACATGCTCTTCCAGAATCTTGTCACTATTCCATTAAGAGCAGAGTTTATCATTTCCTTTGACTCCTGTGAAAGCCTCAACAACAGAATGTGGTAAAGCAGATGCTGCATGTCTTCTCAAGTGAGGCCATAGAGAAGATATAGCATCTGCCTGGCTCTCTTTTTGAACACTTGCCCTTGAAACATAGTTTTATGTGATGGAGAAGCTCAGGCCCCAGAAAAGGTCACATGTAGGTACTCTGACGATAAGACCCAGATAAGGTGCCAGCAGGCACTGTCAACTGCCATACATGTGAGTTTAGCTCAGGGATTGGAAGATCTTGACCCCAAGATCTTTGGCCTATTTGCTATTATTTTTTTTAAGATTTATTTACTTATTCATATAGAACTGGGGTACAGGTCAGAGATGTGGAGGGTGAGAGGATTCACCAGAGACAGAGCGGGGAGCAGAACAGGCAGATCGACGAAGTACACTGCTGAGGGGAGCAGCGGGCGGGGCAGGAGAGGTCTGCCTCACCATCTGGATCTCCTCTGGGGCAGGCAGGAATCGAACTCATGCTGAAGTGGCTTAAGCTTCTTTGTGCTGTGCTTTAACCCACTGCGCCACCAGGGAGGGCCCCTGTTTCCGATTTTTATAAATGAAGTGTCTACTGGCCTCCAACCATGTCCATTTATCTGTCAGTGACTACTTTCACGCAACAGTGGCAGAGTTTAGTAGTTATAACAGAATTCATAAGATTCAGAAAGCCAAAAATAATTTACTATTTGCTCCTTTACAAAAAATGTTAACTGATCTCTGCTTTAGATTACTCCAGTCCCTGCTCTTCAAGCCACTCCAGAAAACCCTAGTGGAGCAGAGACAAGCTGTCTCCATCATGTCTGGCCCAAATAATTGATTTGTAAGCAAATTAAATGTTGTTCTTTTAAGTCACTGATTTGGGGATGAATTATGTCATAGCAATAGATAATTGAACTTATTTTATAAACATGCTAAACTCGAGAGGGCCTGGTCACAGCAGTTGACTTCATACTCAGCGTGTACTTCTCAGAGCTTATTTATATATACCAATTTGCAACAGTTCCCTAGCAGCAGGTAAAGTAGGTAATTACTACAAAGAATGTTTCTGTTCCCAACTCTAACAGATTTCAATAACAGCACCATGTGAATCTTATCTCCAAGAAAAAAATGTTTACATTATTATCTAATATTCCTCATTAAAATTGGTCTCCAAGAATTGCTTGCTGGCTATAAGCAACTGTACAGTTATGGTTAATCTGCTGACCCTGCTCTGTGAAGTCAAATTGTGATGTGACTAGTGCCATTTTCTGTGATGTACTTATGTAGTTATTGACTGCTTTGAAGTCAAAATGAAGACACAGTGAAATATAGAACCATCACCAAAACTTTCTCTAATAAATTTTGGGTTGTTGTGTTTTTGGTTTTTTTTTTAGCCAAACATCATCTCTCATTAAACTTAATTGTATTAGAATGTGTGGCTTTTTAGGGTTAATTTGATAATTTTGTTTCTGAATTGTCTAAACTATAGAGCAGTAAACATAGAATTCTATACCTACTTTCACATGTGTCTGTATCTAAAATACTGTAGGGTAAATGGAAGTGATCAGGTTTCTTTCCACCCTTCCTCCACTAGCGTCTTGATAGTGGTCTTAACATGCGTGCCTGATGGCGGCGCCTGGAGTGTGATGTTGATGTGGGTGGGTGGGCACACCTGGGCGAAAGGCTGAGCCTATGAGGGCAGCAGCAGCAGCTGACCAGAGATGGCAAAGTGCAGTAGAGACCGGCAGAGAGAACACCAGAGAATCCAGGAGTATTTATTTCCCAGGAGCTAGGAGACTTCCCAGCCTCCTGGCCCCGGAGGCCCCACTCCCCCAATTGTCCAGCACCTGGCCGCCTCACTACAAATGCCGTGGAAGATCATTAAAAGCCTGAATAAACCACTGAGGGCTCCAGAACTCTGTCTGCCCAGATCATAGAAAACCTGCTCTGTGAACTGCTGGCACTACAAATTTCTAAACTTTTCCCTTTAAAAGGGGCCTATGTAGGCCCTCCCTGGTGGCGCAGCAGGTTAAAGCACAGCACTGAGAAGCTTGAGCCACTTCTGCATGAGTTCGATTCCGCCTGCCCCGGAGGTGACCACATGGTGTGGCAGACCTCTCCTGACCCGCCCCGCCGCTCCCCTCAGCAGTGCACTTCGTCCATCTGCCTGTTCTGCTCCCCATTCTGTCTCTGGTGAAGCCTCTCACCCTCCGCATCTCTGGCCTGTACCCCAGTTCTATATGAATAAATAAATAAATCTTTTTTTTTAAAAAAGACACAAAAGGACAAACACTGCATGATTCCACATAGGTGAGGCATCTAGAGAGACAGAAAGTAGAATAGTATTACAGGGGGTGAGGGAAGAGTTATTTAATGGGTATGAAATTTTAGTGGTGATGTTGTACTGGAATATGAATGCACTTACTGTGACTGAATGAGTTAAAATTGTAAATATTTACATTTTACCAAATGGAAAAAAAAAAAAAGTGAGAGAAGCCTATAACTTAGCCAAACATGTGAAATCCCAGTCCAAGCTAAGAGCACCTGAGAGTCTTTCTGGAATCCTCGCCATCAGGACTAGATGTTTTATCTAGACCTTTGAGATTTTAACACTCACCCCTAAGGGCTACCAAAGAATTAGTGCCCAGGGTGAGAATATCTCTTGCTTGGACTTAGAGCATCACCAGCCTAAGCCACTGGTCCCTAAACTTTTGATTAGGGGCTTTTTACATCCCTGAGCTCTAAGAGAGGAAGAAATTTATTTTGTTGTTGTTTTATTTTTTTTAAAGATTTATTTATTTATGTATACAGATTGGGGTATAGGCCAAAATTGCAGGGGTGGTGAGAGGCCTCACCAGAGTCAGAGTGGGAGCACAGCAGGCAGACCAACAAAATACACTGCTGAGGGGACCAGTGGGAGAGACAGGAGAAGTCTGTTGCACCGTGTGGGTTCACCTCCAGGGTGGGGATCAAACTCATGCTCAAGTGGCTGCAGCCAACACAAGCGTGCAGCGTTGTGTTCCAACACATCGAGCCCCCAGGGAGGGCCAGGAAGAGGTTTTAAAGAGCGGCCAGGAAGAGGTTTTAAAGAGCAGCCAAGAGTTCTGAAAGAAGTCTCCTCACCTGGAAGCAGAAGCATTTAACATCTCCTGGAATCTCAGAGTTTCAACGGTAACATAGTCTCGTTGTGGTTTTGTTTTGTAAAATGAGAACTCCTTCTAAGAGAGGCAGGTTTTTGAGCAAAACTGAAGATAAAGGAAATATCCTAACAGGAAGTGGGAGGCACATTGACAGAAATGCAGTGATTAGAAGGAAGTTTTTAGGAGATATTAAAACAAAATGATTGAGCACCCAAGAGAGGCCAGATCTATGACTTACATCCTCCTTTGCCTTTAAATTATTTAGATATTCCTTATCTCCTTAAAACCTAACAATAACTAATTTTTATCTCTATTTTATGAAAGAAGAAAGGGAAGGCAGAGAGATTTTCTACCTTGCCTGAATTGTCACAGAGCTTTTTTTTTTTTTTTAAGGTTTATTTATTCAGCACTGGTGTACAGACCAGAGAAAGGGGAGCAGTGAGAGGATTTACCAGAGACAGAGTGGGGAGCAGAACAGGCTGACTGACAAAGTACACTGCTGAGGGGAGCAGGGGGCAGGTCAGGAGAGATCTGCCACCCCATGTGGTCACCTCCAGTATGGGGATAGAACTCACGGTGAAGTATCTTTAGCTTCTGAGTGTTGTGATTTAACCACAGCACCACCAGGCAGGGCCCTGTCACTCAGCTTTTATGAAGTCAGGAGAACCTGCATCTGTCTGCTTCGTTGACTCCTAGTTCTACCCTGGTCTCCTCTCTCCTGCTCTAGAAAGGTTCTGCTTCACTTAAGTTAGCTTCTTCACAAGAAAATGCCTTCCTCATCATCCAAAAGGAGCTCTAGACTCTCTCTGAGCAATGTGAGAATTGAGCAGAAAGAACCCTTGATTATCAGGGTTCAAAGGAAAAACAGTGAGGCAGACTGACCACCTCCAGCTTAGACCATAAGAAACCAAGTCAGGGTTCCTCCTGGTGCCATAGGAGCCACCCCATTGATACGGACTTTTTCCTTCAGAGCATTAAGCGTAATATTCTGGTACATCTAGGAACAAAATCCTACTCTGAGAAAATTAGCCTTACTAAATATTCTTCCTAGCCAAATAGCACTACAGCCCTTTCTAGCCACACAGTTTGAAAATAGTTCTAAAAATAATACCATGAGCAACTTCTATGTGTCCCTTTCTAGGAGAAGGTAAACAAGTAAAATCAAAGGCAGCTGCTGCTCCAGCAGCCTCTTCCTGTATTTGTTTCTTCTCTCAGGGACAACCCACTCCTTCACCCCCACCGCTGTTCTTCCGGATCTCCAAGTTTCCTCCATGGAGTCCTCTATTAAGTTAGACACAGGGCGGTGTCAGTCGCTGGCATTTTGTGAGTAGTTCTTTACATTTTAGTGTGAATTAATTGCTTGAGTAATACTGTCTGTTTTCTCATTTTCATAGTTGGATTAATATTCTCTAGTAACTAAACTAAGGGGCCAGGATCTGGAAGAAGACAGAGAAAGTGGTTTAAAAAAATTCATTTTCTTTATGTATACATACAAAAACTGGGGTGCAGGCCAGAGATGTGGATAGTGTAGGGGTGAGAGGATTCACCAGAGACAGAGTGGGGAGCAGAACAGGTGGATCTACTGAAATACACTGCTGAGGGAGCAGCAGGCGAGACAGGAGAGGTCTACTGAGCTGTTGGGTCCCAGCAGGGATGAGCCTCCCCAACCACCCCCGGAGCTTAAGCACAAGATCCTAATAGGAGAAGACATCTTGCCACCTGTGTGAGTGGCTTAACCTTTGGGCAACTGATTAATATCCACCCTGATCGCAGTAGTGCATGTGAGGGAGATTTCCTCCTGCCCCCAGGCCAACATCCTGGGATTAAGGGTATAAAAGAGAGAAAGAGAGGCTGGAAAGGATAATAGAGGAGAGAACATTTTGCTGCAACCATCTATGTGTGCTGACTCTTCAACCTCGACGTCCCCCGCGCAGACTCATATCCCTGCTGTGCTGGTGCGGCACTGAGCCATGTGGGTCACCTCCCTGGTTGGGGTTGAGCTCATGCTGCAGTGGCTGCCGATAGCTTCATAGTGTGCTGCGACTTAATCTGTTGCGTCAAAGGAAGGCCCAAGACAGAGAAAGTTATACTAAATGACTTGTTTTGACATGATGATCTCATACCTAAAGAGACTATAGATGTCTGGAATGGAGTAGAGTGCCCCTCTCCACTCTTGTAGCTGGCCCTAGACAACAGGTCCATCCCTGGGGCATGGAGTTTCCAACTTTGAGTTCCTTCTGGCACGAAGATCTTAGAGAAGCTCATAAATATCCTTTTCATTACATCATCTGTTATTGACCTTCAACTTTACTAGAAATACTTTAAAATCCATTAGAGCAGCATGAAAAGTAACGAAAGCAAGCCCTTAGACCTCAACAGTAGCATCATCTGCTCAAAAGTGTAATATTAGGCAGGAACCTTAATTCTGCTTTCAATCACCTTTGTTAGGTCATGTGCTTCAGAAAACCTTCATTCCAGAAATTCGCCTTTGAGGCAGCCTATCAGGGGCAGGGAAACCTATCAGGATAAGCCAACCTCCCCCAACTCCTTTCCCATCTTGTGCCTAGACCATTCTGCTATGAAGCCTTTTCCAAGTCCTTTTCCAAACCTTAGCCCCACCCTCTCACCAGGTATGCTCAAAACAGATGTTTGTCACTGATGTAAAGTACAGAGAAAAAAAAAGGAACAGGCAAAACTAAACCAAAACAAACCCTACTAATATGACTGCAGAATTGAAGCTATTAGAGAAGAGGCTATAGGAACAAAGTGAGGAGGGGGCCTAAGGGACTGTGGTAAAGGACTATGGGTGCCTTGGTGGTGGTTGTGGTGAGGAGATAGACACCTGAAGAGGTGGGAACCTATTCTGCTAACTTTTTTTTTTTTTTTTGCATTTTTTTTCGTTGTTGCTTGTGTGTTTATTTTTTTCAATAATAGCTATTCCGCTAACATTTTATATATATATATATATATATATATATATATATAATAACTTTGATTCTAGAAAACACCAATATATATATATAGGTGTTTTCTAGAATCAAAGTTTTTTTTTTCAAAGATTTATTTACTTATTCATACAGAACAGGGGTACAGGCCAGAGGTGCAGGGGCGATAAGAGGATTCACCAGAGAGAGGGGAGGAGGGCAGAACAGGCAGACTGATGAAGTACACTGCTGAGGGGAACAGTGGGCGGGCCAGGAGAGGTCTGCTGCACCACATGTATCACCCCTGGGGCAGGCGGGGATTGAACTCATGCTGAAGTGGCTTTAGCTTCCTAGTGCTGTGCTCTAACCCGCTGCACCACCAGGGAGGGCCCTATTCCACTAACTTTTAAGTAGTGTTGTAAACCAACGTTTCCTAAATTTTATTCTTTAAATAGACTTTTTAAAATTTTAACAAATGACTTAAAGCAACTAAAGCACTGAAACATCTTTATGTTGTTTTTTGTCCAGACTAGTGTCCTCCTCCCTTGAGGCTGAGTGAACAGAAAATGAGGATAAGAATTTATTTATTTCTGATTCCCAGAACTAATGCCCATCCCAGCTAGTTGCCACCTTCCACCTGGAGACTGACAGAAACCTGCGGTTCTCTCTGAAATCCCACCTGGAAGAACTAACCTTTATCCAGTGATCAATTTCACCCTTAACCATGTGAGCAACTTCACATCATCTCTTCTGTTCTGTTCTGAACCATAGTTAGTATTACTAGGTAGGAGGGTGAGAAATGGGGTATGTGGAGGTGAGTATTTAAGGGGGATTCTGTGTAGTGTGGTTTCTCTTGGACACTAATCAGTTCCCTTATCTCTGCTCATAAAAAATGTTATCTCTGTGAGAGGAGATTACAAGGGCCAGTGGATAGACCATTTCCATTCATCTTACAGGTGACTTCCTTTCCAGTTGCAAGAAAATTGGGTTTATAGAAGAGAAACTGAGTTCTTGAATGTTTTCTATCTGCTCTGCTTCCATCAACGTCTTGCTCCTCAAAGTATAGTCCTTGGTCGCAGCACCACATGGGATCTTGCTAGAAATATAGACACCCAGGCCCTTTATGATTCTGCTGAATTAGAATCTACAATTCTACAAAGCTTAAAGGTCATTTACATGCACATTAAAATGTGAGGGCACTGATCTATAGCATACCGTGAGAACTCAGGATTTCATAAGTAGGCGTGGTATCTCTGTAAACTTTGGAGTGTTCTGTATGGTCCCAAGAACTCAAAATCCCAATGGGATTAGTCCAATTCTACATGCTTGAAGGGTTTAACAGAATGTTCAGTATTTGGCAATGTTAGTAGTAACGCTAACACTTCCTTAAGATATTGGGAGTTAACCATAAAACTCCACCCTATAAAACCTGGACCCCAGACAAGGGCCTCTATCAGGCTCTTGGCAGATTTCTCACCATTAACCAGGCATTGGTAGCTGGGGTTACTGGGGGTATAGTACAGACCAGACAAGGACAAAACAGATTTCTCATAGGCTCTGCTGGCCCACCAACAGTCAGGTGGGGTTTTCTTAATAACTGCATTAGACAAGTCTGAGAATTAGCAAGCCATTTGGAGTTACAGCCAGTTTTATATGAATGATATTCATGAAATTCCTGCCATAATCATGGTAAACTCCAGGAATTTTCCACAGGACAGTCTGCCTAGGAAGGTTGGCCAAGGGCTACCCCAATCACACTCTGCTATGTAATTGGTACAACACATTGTTCCCAGGCTTTCCTGAGGTCAGAGGAGTTATGGATCATAGCAGAGCATGTTCTCAGAGATGACAGGAATTGAGTTCACTTGGGAAATGCATGAATGAATGTACAGATTGCCATTCATGAATGTACAGATTACTGAAATTTACTAAAGTCCACCCCTGGTAGAAAACATCCATAGGACAAGATAGCAGGTGCATCCTGGGTTACTTGCTCAGTGTGCTCAGAGCCAGCTTAATGTGAGGGATCGCATGAGGGCCTACAGGTATCGAGTTGGGAGAATGGGCAGTTTCCCTAATTGGATTAGGCAGTGAAGCCAGAACTGGCACTCAGAAACAGGCAGAGAATGTGCTCCTGTGCTAAGAAAGAAAGTTGCAAGAAACAGAAGAAGGGAAGCAAAGAAATGACATACTTTCATAAACTTTAATAAAGATACTTAGTGTAAATGGAAAAACATAAAGTCTAAGGTGACAAAAGTGAGATGTTTGAAATGAAGATTTACTCCTACAACTCAGTTTTACCCCAAGATGAACTTGAGGTCTGGAGAACTTGTATCATTTAGTTTCTTCCTTTATCTTTTCCTTGCTGTTCAGGAAGCACCTCTTGTTTCTTCTAGCTATTGAGGTCTCAGGTCCTAACAGAACTCTTTCTGCCTCTGCCTCTGCCTCCAGCCACACTGGTGTTTCCTAGCAGAGTCTGAAGGGGCCCAGTGTGTCCCTAGTGTGAAAACCATCTTTGACCATGAAGTGTCCAATCAGAAGTTGTTCCCAGACCAATGAGAACAATGCATGCCTTTAACATATATAAGATGTCTACTATATAGTAAACCTTATACTAACAGTTTAATAACACTTTCATATTTATAGTATTTTTAAATTCTGTAGTAACAGCTTATATAGTTGTTATTAAATGCTTACTGTAAACATTACCCATAATCTTTTCGCTTACATGCAACCATTTTTAGCTCTGTAATTCCTGTGTGCCTTAAAATGACAAATAAACACATCTGAATATAGCCCATGTTGTCCCAGACCACACCTGTCTGAAATAAAATAGAGCCACAGTAATGGTAAAAATGGCATTTCCCTGGCTTCAATTTTGGGACATCTGACCACTCTTAAATTCTACCCAACTATTTCTGGGTGTCTCTAAGCAGGGGTAAAGGTGGGGTGGTCTCTTGTATTTTCCCAAACAAGTTGTTTTTTTTTTTTTTTTTTTCAGTAAGAAAGTGATCTTTACCATCCCTCTACTTCTCCCTGTTCTGGAAACTTTGGTGTTTCCTCCTGCGTGTCTCCACACCCAAACTAAAACTACATCCTTAACATCTCTGGCCCAGAGCTAACTCTCAAATCATAGACCCATTATAGATTTAGAGTCATGGCAAGGTTCCTCCCCTGCCTGCTCTCCCTGTCCCACACGTCTCTCAGCTCCAACATGACCCCTGAGTACTAGGATAAAGGACACGCTGAGTGAAGGATGAGGTGCTACAGTTACATAAGCACAGAACCTCCAGGCGGCAGGCTCCTGGGCAAATCCACGGCAGTGTGTAACCAAGATAGCTGAGGGGAAAGCCCCCCATTCAGGACTCAGGTGGTGGAGACATTAATGTAGGAAAAATTATTAATGTAGGGAAAATTATTAAAATTGTATCCGTATTTAAATTAATTTGAAACCTACCTGGATCCTAGCAGTACTTGCCCAATTTCCCCTTGCAATTTCAAACTCATTCTGGGCAGACTTCAAAAACAGCACTTGGAAAGTTCTGTTCCTGTCCCTTCCTGACTATAAGTGTTAAGGTTGTCTGGAAATAGTTCCCATCTAATAGCTCCCCCCCCCCCCACTTAAGTATCAACATGGAAGTGGGCCAACCATCTTGAAATTATATCCCTGCTTTTCTAGACAGATGGGCTGTGAGTGGGCTAATACCACACTGCTAGGCAAGGAAGGTAGTGCCACAGACAGCCACACTGGAAGTCAGCAGGTGCCATCTGCAGCAGCTGCTCAGTTTGAGACCATCTGTTCATTCGTGGCAGGTGTGGTGACTGGGTCTCAATTCTTGGGGGAAGATGGATAAGAGCTAGACCTTACTTAACTGGGCTTCAATTGAGCAACTGGGAAGAGGCAGGGGAACAGTCATGTAGATACTGGGAGTGTAGTTTGCCAGACAGAAGGAACCAAAGATCAATGAGCTGAGGAAGGAAAGTACCTAGATGGTTCGAGGAACATCAACGGCCAGTGTGTGGTAGAACAGAATGAGTATTGCTTTTCAATTTGAAAAATATAGCTACATAGATGAAGTAAATACTCAGATTCCATGGGCAAGCAGACAATGGCTAAGGCCAAATAATTCACATGAGGACAAATGTACCTCAGATCAATACTTACAGTATTTATGTAGCTTCTTTGTTGCAAACATCAAATATTCAAGTCAGGCTTTCTTCCCAACATGTTCCCTTGCATACAACGCCATAAGGCATTGTAATTTCCTATATCCCCAAGTACACTATCAGTCTTGTGAGTGGAAAAAAAAAAACCCAACTTCGTTATCTGTTGTGTTTATAATTTTCCTCTGGGGTCTACCACATTCCTTGATTTGTAATGGCCATTCTTGGGCATCTAGCAAAGGAAGATAATGATCTTTTTTTTATATGGCGCTTAACCAAATTCCAGGAGCAGTTATAAACATTTCACTCACTTAATCTTCGCAGTATGCTTTTATGCCTTTGTGATAGGTGCCACTTTTAACACAGAGCACTGAGGCACAAAGAAAGAAACTGACTATAAATTGTATGTCAGAGCAAGAATTTGAACTCAAGTAGCCTGGCGCCAGCATCCTTAACTTAAACTAGTACAGTACCTTTTTGTAAATATGCTCAGGTAGTGCAGTTTTTACAATTGCTTATAACTTGGAAATTAAGTTTTTCATGGTGAGCGTTCTAATGAAACATTTTAAAGCTAATGGAAATAATAAGGGAACTAATTATTTATATAGAGTAAGATGCTTGTATAATTTTTTAAAAAAAGGAAGGTGTAAGGAATGGAGATATTTTTTGCTGAGGAAAAAACTTAGTTTCAAGATGAAACTGGTCATTTTTGAAAATGGGTGATTATAAGAAAATGGGAAACTAAAATGAATCTGTAGAAAGTTTGTGAGAAAGGACTACCTTAGACATAGCCTCATGCTGGGTAAGAACCAATAAATTATTAGGAGGATTTTTAAAATTAAGCTTAATATTAATGATGTACTTATGGAAAACAATTTTTAATTTGTTTCTTCTGCTACAAGACACAAAATAGTGAAACTATTAAAATTATGCTTTTAATAGCAGATTGAAAACTGTTGAAATAATCTGAAGACCTGATGATTCAAGTCCTGTGGCTGGCTCACAGAAATCTAGACCTGTTAATATTTCCTGGAGCTGAGGCTTACCAGAGATACAGTTCCTTTAAAAATCTTTGTCACCCTGGATAAACTAGTATTACTTTGAGTGTTCTAAAAAAAAATAATTGTGAAGCGTCTTAAAAGTCCAATAAAACTTGTTATTACTGGTTAATTCTGTTTATTACTCTAAAATACTGTATGTCACAAAATGGAGCAAACTTCCTTTTTAGTGTGTTCTAGTGTTTTAGTGGTGTGCCTTCCCTCACCCCAAAAAGGGATATTTTGACCAAGGCTTCGAAAAACCTTCTTCATTGGCTTCTCTCAAGACGCCCGATTAGACTTACTGTTTGCTTCAATCTTTAACCCCTTTTTCTTTTGATTCCATATAAGTGCCTTTTGTTGTTTTTGCACAATATGGGACAATATAGGCTTGACTTTGGAGTACACCTACAGCACTGCTTCCAGAAATTGGACACAACTGCTTAATTGGACTGATCTCTCAGGAGCAAAAGACTGATTATATAAAATAATTAACTCAACATATGAATTTGGAACTTTTTGAAAACTTTTGAAGGTAGGACTGTAGAGGGGCAAAAACCTGCCTCCCTAAGATATGCCTTTTTGAAAGATTTGATTTCATGGGATAGGTTCTAAAGGCTGAGTAGAGGTTGTTTGTTTTTTTTTTTTTAAAGATTTATTTATTAGTGCATACAGAACTGGGGTACAGGCCAGAGGCTCAGGGGCGACGAGAGGCTTCACCAGAGACAGAGTGGGGAACAGAACAGGCAGATCGACGAAGTACACTGCTGAGGGGAGCAGCAGGCGGATCAGGAGAGGTCTGCCACGCCATGTGGGTCAGCTCCGGGGTAGGCGGGAATGGAACTCATGTGGAAGTGGCTTAAGCTTCTTAGTGCTGTGCTTTAACCCGCTGCGCCACTAGGGAGGGCCGAGGTTGCTTTTAAAAATAAATATTTACATATAATCTTCTTTAAAGATTACTGGAAAAATCTAATCTCCTTATCTCTTCTCAGCGGAAAAGGCATAATTTAATATGTATACTTTTGTCTATTGTACCTTCCCTGGTAACCTCCCTAACTGATCTTCCCTTTCTCTCCACCCCTCTCCCAAAGTTCTACCTTAGCTAAGCCATTTAAAATGGTGCCTAAAACCATATGAGCAAGTTACTCAGTCATACTGGGTCTCTCCCATGTAAACAAGAGGCATTAATGTTATTATTAAACTTCTTTATAACACTTTCTCTTATGGACAAGTAAATAAGTAAATGTGCTCAATAATTGTCAGGTGTGAGATAAAACTTACTATTTATCAAATTAACAAAAATAAAAGGAATAAAACCCTTTGTTGGAGAGGCTGTGGGGAAGGAAGCACAGTGGCCCACCCCTCAGAACACAGGGACTAAGATTCTTCATGTAGAACAGTCTGCACAGGTGTTAAGAAACAAAATGCACAATTTTAGAGTGAATTGACTTCATTTAATGAGGCATGAATTGGTTAGAGTCCAATCTGGATACTGCCACTGTTGACACAAAATAGAGGGTATTTATAAAAGAAAAGGGTGTGACAAGGTTTTAGCAAAAGAAAAGATTTGAGGTAAATATTTTTCCTTTAGGGTAAGACATGGGCATCTTATGCAGATGATCTCACTGGGACTGATTAGGAAATTCCAACTTGATTGATTTAGGATTGCACTTTTGGGAGAAGTTGAGACCAGTAGGTATTTAGTCTGGGGGTGGGGCTGGCAGGAAGGACTATATTTTGGGTCTTTTTTTACACTTTTTTCTTTTTAAAGATTTATTTATTTATGCATACAGAACTGGGGAACGGGCCAGAGGTTCAGGGCCGGAGAGAGGATTCACCAGAGACAGAGTGGGGAGCAGAACA
>NW_004567104.1:34407999-34487017 GCF_000260355.1 Condylura cristata
GAGACAGGAGAGGTCTGCCTCGCCATGTGGTCACCTCCGGGGCAGGCAGGAATCGAACCCATGCAGAAGTGGCTTTAGATTCTCAGTGCTGTTCTTTAACCCGCTGCGCCAGCAGGGAGAGCCCCCTTTTATTCTTTTAACAATCTTCCCCCTCTTGGTTATACTCTAGGCCTAACTACTGAAGTTTTGATTGAAATCTAAGATATCTGTGTCTCTCCCAGCCCAGCTGATCTTCCTATGTGGGGTTTACAGGTCATTTTACATCACAACTTCAGGCTCATGTTGTCAGTCCTTCGCACAGCTCTGAAGATCCAGGCTCAGCAACTGAAACGATGCATTTACTGCTTTTGAGATAATACAATGTGTAAGGGCAGGTCCGTTATTAAAACTATAAATAGGATAATTCTTGAGGCTTTGTAGGGCTCAAATCAATCAAAGAAAGACCACGGCAAAGGAGTCACCATTTTAAGTCAAATGAATACTCATTTTTAACTTCTTCAGAAGTGTTAATCCAGGTTCAGTGTATGGAATAGTTTGTAACATAGATAGCTCTTTGCTTAGCTAAAAGACAGCCAAGGTCTATAATAACTTTGGCCTGAGCCCAGGGACTTTTTTGTTGAATAGTTACTGCTTTAGCAGCAGATTCTGCTGTATCTTCAAGTTAGGGAGCAGTTAGAGATACAACAGTCTATAAAATCTGAGTCACTTACACAGGTGTTTTTATTCTGCATACCCTGGTCTTGTCTCCTTTTCCTCAATAGTACTGAGATGCAAATTTCTCTGAGATTAGGGCTGTTTACCAAGGACCCTCCTAGAGTCAGCCTCTGCCACAATAGAAAAGGGCTTGTTCCAGAAAGGAATTGTTACAGTTACTTCCATAAAAGAAAGAGGTTCCTGGTTTCCTGATCCAACCACTGAAGGGTGGAGCTAAGCTGGGTGGGACAGGTAGAAAAGAGGTGGAGGAGACTTGGAAGGGAGATAGGAGGAGGCTTGTGAAGCAGGGACAAGTAAAAAAAGTCTTGCCTGCTTACTGGCCTTGGATTTGCACCAGTGACTTGAGGGACATGGAAGAAATCCCTGGCTGAAGGACACATGGGGAAGCTGTCTTTAATCTTTAACTTGATTTGTACTATGATTTTGCTCCTTTCATTTCAGACTTGCCTGGCCCTGTCTACCCCTTTTCTATTGTTCCCCAGTAGAAGGTACCTTAGATTTATGCCAAGCTTCCAGGCCTCAGCAGCTTCACCTTGGGTCAACCCGTTTGTCTGGGCATTTACCCACAAGGATTGGTAACATTGGGTGTTTTATTGTGAAACTATTTCCTTTCTTCTTATTCCATGAACATTAATTCTATTAAAATTCTTTTCTGATAAAGGTCTTGTACACTAAGCCTGTCCACTAACAGGTTAAGTTTGTGCCAGAGAAACTGAAGCCTTGGAAATCAGCAAGAACTTGTGACAGGCAAAATTATAGTCAGCATAAATGGGAATTTTTAACAGTCTGAGGTGTTACCACTGACACCCTTTTAGCTGCGGTCGGAGGGATACAGACCGGGGCATTATCTTGCCACACCAAAGCCTAAGTAAAGAAAGGTAGAGGGAAGGAAAGAGTTAAAATATGAAATCTTTATCAAATGTCATGGGTGGATGTGGTCTATATTGATGTCAGCAACTTCTGTTCTTTGTCAATTTTACTTTACAGGTCTCTAGAGTCTATACCGCACCAGAGGTCAGGTGGATCTTCTTTAGCTGTGAGATAAGTAACCAATTTGGAGTCTCTGAAGCTTGGTTACCTTCTGGTAGTGCAGAAAACCTGATATAACCCCATCTGAAGAGATTCAAGGGAAGCCTTTGTTCTTAGTGATTTCAAATCAAGAGGATATAGGAAATTGGAAGTGAGAACTTTTGTCTATAGATTTTTAGCCAGCTATTTGAAGAATTCAGGATCCAGTCCAGTTTATAGATACATAACAAACCTAAAAGAACACAATTAGAACCTAACTTCTTCCCTAATTTCTTCCTTCTTTCCTTCCTTGCTCCATCTTTCCTTCCTTCCTTCCATTCTTTTTAGGAAGTTACTGAAAGATTTACAACCCACCAAATGAAAACATGAAGCAAAAGGGGTAAGAGAAAGATGGGTCTATTTTCCATTACAAAATTTATTTGACCCGATGCATTTGTAACTTTGATGAAAACAAATCCAACAGATTGTTCAAATTCAATGAAAACAGCACATGTAACTTTTTAAGCTGTAACAGAACATTATGTGAATTATTATTAGTATTATTTTGCTTTTGGAGTTTTAAATCTAATATATTTTTTAAACTAAGTATATTACAGTGAACACTCAAATATTTTAAGTGGACAAAATAATCTACTTATAGTCTAAAGCATATTAACTTTTACAGCTTTATTCTCATGAAGTATTTCTGGTCAAAGTAAAAGTTGAAAAAATTGAATTTAATAACTGGCTTCATAAATGAAATGATGGAATAAAAACCTATCTTTATGGATTACATATGAAAGAAACAGTCTTAGCAGCATCCTTTAGTAATAAAGTTCTTCCAAAGAGAAAATTGGCCATTCCAAAAGCTTTTCAGAAAAGGATGTTCTGCAATCTTCTTTATCAAATGATTTCACTAAAACACAAATGCAAAAGAAAACAGACTAGGAAAGGCCCTCCCTGGTGGCACAATGGATTAGGACTCAGTACTGCAAGCTGGCAGCAGCCGCTTCAGTGCAGATTCCATCCTTGCCCTTGAGGTGATCCACATGGCTTGACAGACCTCTCCTGACCTCCTGCTGTTTCCTTCAGCAGAGTGCTTCATTGATCTGCCTAGTCTGCTCCCCGTTCTTGTCTTTGGTGAATCCACTCACAGCCCCTGCACCTCTCACTTGCACCCCAGTTCTGTATGTATTCCAGGACAAAGGAGAGACAAAGCTGAAATTCATATGTGCTCTATAGTTGAATAACAATGGGAAAAAAAATCTCTCCATGACCACAGGATATTGTCACACTATTATCTTCCATGGCAAATAAGCAGATTTAATCAATCCTAAATGTAAATAATCTCCAACATTACTTTTTTTTAAAAAAGATTTATTTATTTGAGCATACAGAACTGGGGTACAGGCCAGAGAAACAGGGACAGTGAGAGGATTCACCAGAGACAGAGCAGGGAGCAGAACAGGCAGACTGATGAAGTGCACTGCTGAGGGGAGCAGCAGGTGGGTCAGGAGAGGTCTGTCACGCCATGTGGGTCACCTCCAGGGCGGGGATTGAACTCATGCTGAAGTGGCTTTAGCTTCTTACTGCTGTACCACCAGGGAGGGCCTATAATCTCTAACATTACTTTTAAGTGTGTAGTGCACATGGTCATTAGTTTTAATAACTGTTACTCAACAATTTAGAGAATAATACAAAAAAAAAGGTATGAGAAGGAAAACTTCCCAAATTTGGGATAAATAAAAAAAATAGAATTAAATTTTTCATGTGTTCTTTTTTAAAAAGAAGATTAAAGTATGGAAACAAATTATATAATTGTGTTTTTAGTGTACACACAAAACATTATTGAATGAATACAGGCAAGTTAATAAAAAAATACAACCCTCACATCATTAACACATGGCAGGATTATTTAGAGACCCAAGTGACAGATTTAATTGAAACATTATTTGATTTTTTTAAAAATAAATATAAACCTTATAAAATGTTTAAATCCAAATTAATAACTATTCATTATTAGAGCCAAAATCCAAAGGCAAAAAGCCCTAAACTACACTTCAGACAGCTAGAAATTCAGGCAACAGTCTCAAGGGCAGTGGAGAAAGTGATGGAAAGCAAGCTCTCCAAGGTAGCAGTAAGCTTCTCAGAGAAGAAAAGCAAAAACAAGAAAAACAAAAAATGCCCACAAAGAAGGGAAGACCAGGAGATCAAAGAGAATGAAGATAGAAAAAAAAAAAGTGATCCTAGACAACAGGTTAAGATGACCTTTTTCCATCTCAACTGACAGTTTATCTTGATGGGAAGAAGAGAAGGTATGGATACTTGGAGGAAAACAACTTTAGGTAGCATTCTTGCTCTCTGTAGTGCAAGATCAATAGTAAGGAAACTTTCTAACTGATTTGTTCCTTAAAGATTATCCTCATCACAGGTAGAGCTCCTGAGCTTCCGTGTCCATAGGCACACCACACACTCGCATTCTGTCAATGTAGCCAGTCACACCAGCACAGCAGTTCATTCCCAGGGTCACCTATTTCATTCAATTCTAGATTTCTTGATCTGTCATTCAAATCTGTATTTTCAAATTTGACCCAGACTATTTTCTCCTTTTTTTTTTCTTTTTTCCTTTTTTAGGGGTTCCACGCAAGCCTGTGGTACAACATCCTGTAGAAAAACCACAATTTGTTTCATATAGAACTGCTTTGTTACAGTCTGAGGGTGAACCACAACCCCATAGTACAACTTCTGGGTCTCCTGGGGGAATGTACAGTGATTATTTCATTCATAAAAACAGCCAGCCCATTGGAAAAGGCTGAAATTTAAAATATTTCCAAATTGCTGTCATTGTTAAGAGACAAAAAGTCCTCTTAAAACCAGTTCTGCTTTATGATCTTAAAAGTAATCAGAAACCTGCATTCCACAAGTACTCATTAAAGTCCTTTCCGTGAATAGCCTTGAAGGTAAAGTACTTGAGTTGGAACACCCTTGCCAGAACAATAATTGTAAATGACAAAAGTAAACACATGGATTAGTGGAATAGTCTCAAAGCCCATAAATTCACAAACATATCAACACCTAATTCATGATAAAGAAGCCAGGACTAAACAATTCGGAGAGTCTCTTCAACACATGCTGGAAAAAGTGAGCAGTCACGTGTGAAAGGATATAAAGTTGGATTACTCTTTCACTCCACGCACACACACAAATTCAAAAGGGATTAAAGGCTTAACTATAAGACCTCCATAATAAAACATATAGAAGAAAATGTGGGCAATCTGTTTCATGACATCAAAGATAAATATGTTTCCAAAGATGTGACCCCCTAAAAGCAAAAACGAGCAGTTGGAATTACCGCAAATTAAAAAGCTTTTATGCAGCAATAGAAAATATAAGTAGATTATAAAGACATTCTACTTAATGGGAGAGAATATTCACACATTACACAGTCAACAAGGGTTTAATATTCAAGATATACCAAAAAAGTGCATTCAATCTAACAATTTAATAAAAAAGTCAATTATCAAATGGGCGTCAGATTTAACAGACTGCTCACCAAAGAGGATATCCAGAATGCCTCTAGATAGATGGGAAATGTTACTCATTGCTTTTAGGCAGGAAAATACACATCAAAACCACCTGTGAGAATGACATGTATTAAAAGACCTTCATTTAAAATAAAAATGCTGGAGAGGTTGCTGAGAAAGAGAAACACTATCACACTGTTGGCCTGTGAATGTGAAATGTTTTAACTATTTTGGACTGTGATCTGGCTTTACCTTTAAAAATCTGAAAATGGAAATACTGTGTGACCCAAAATCCCACTCTTGGGCACCCACTGAAAACCATGAAATTATCAACTCAAAAAGCATAAGATCTTCTATATTAACTGAAGCACTGTTTGCAATAGCTAGGACATAGACACAAGCGTCTACTGATAAGAGGATTGGGTTATGAAAGTGGTATATCTACATGGTGGAGTATTATTTAACCATAAAGAAAAACAAAATGGAAGGAGTTCAAGGGAGTTTTGCCTAGTAGAACAATTGAGAATGACAAAGGCAAATACTGAACATTTACATAATAGATCATTAGACAAAGCAAAATACTTAACCTAGCATTTATAAATGAAGGAAGTGAGGCGTCTGAGGCTAAGAGGGAGTGAGGAGGAGAAAGGGTTAAAGGGGTATAAGAGATGGTGATGGGAAAAAATATATAAAATAAAAAATTAAAGTAACTTCCATGCTGCTACTTAAACTTTGAACCTCTCAAATGCCACTTTAATGTCTTTATTAATAATTCTAAACTTTATGTCAGTGCTGGTTATAGAAGAGATCCAGAAATTTACCATATCTAGTGCTGATTCCAACAGAATCTATGTTGAACTGGCATCTAGTTAAGGGAAAATTAGGTGAGAACCTACTCAAAGAAAATTACTGGCATCTAACAATTGAAAGTCTAAGAGGAAATTGGTAGATAAAGCAAGAAAGTCAATGTTACCTTATTTAAGTTCAGTGAAATCTATCCATATAATTCTCTTTCCATCCCTTCTTTTATATAATGTGTATTGAATACCCGGAACAATCAGCCATAAGATAGAAAGAGTGCCCTATCCTAGAGGCAGTTAGCAATTATAGTGAGATGTAATTAACAACATAGTATATTTTAGAATAAGTGTGAATATGAATCTCAAGTGAGATTCTCTATATTTTTTGTGTAATAGCCTCTCAAAATAGTTGTCTACATTTACTGCTTTAATGTCATTGTTATAATTTACTAACTTATTTCTTAACCACTTGCTACCTAACACTGACTTCACTGGAATTATTTTCCCCAAGGTTATCAAACTACTTCCTTATTGAAAAAGTCAGTAACGCCTGAAGCAGCTTTGTTCTTTAGGAGCTTTCTGCTGCATTTGATGCAGCTGATTTATTTTTTCCTCTCTGCAATAGTGTCCTGCCTTGGTTGATCCAAAATTAACAAATAAAATTTTTCTTATCTCCTTGCAGCACTCCTCTCTCTTTCTAGGAGACTCTTCTTCCAAATGTCCATGATATGTGACTAGTGTTGAAGGTTTTATTCTTAGCCATGTCTTTTTTTGGTTTAGGTGATCTTCAACATTTGCATTTTCTGGGGAAAGCTTCAAGTATTTGTACTGATGACTCACAAATCTACATTTCAGCTTTGTATTTCAAGACCAAAGTGCTAAAAAATGCCCAACTGCTTTCTAGATATTCTCAGGCATTCAAATTCAACATTTCTCAAAACATGCTTCTTTGTCAACTTAACACTTAACTCTTCACTTTTCTCAGTCATTTAATAGATTCACTATTCTCTCAAACATCTAAGCTAGAAATCGTGCTGCCTTTAATCTTTCCCAGTGTTTCTATTTTACTAAACTATGATAAGTATAATATGTGTGTCATATTATATGTTAAAGACTTTTCAGGAGTTGTATTCTTGCTTCAGAAGAGAAAGTGAGGCAGGGAAAAGCTTGGACTAACTACTAATTCATAAGTGGTGTGTAAGGAGAGCCACTGGTGAGAAAGTGTGCTATTCGTCACTAGTCAGAGGAGTGCAAGTCCCACTGATAAGGTCTCACATGTGTTTTTCGTGTTGCTTCTTCCTTTATGACCACGTTGCACCTTTATCTTATATTGTTCTCCTAAATGTTCTTGGGCTTAGTTTTCAAAATTTTACCTACACAAGTCAAGAGAGCTGTGAGCACACATTAGAATATAAGGTAGAATGAGTGGGAAAGTGGGTGGTTAGGTGACAACTAACGAAACATGAGGTAGCAATGTGACGTGAACACTCAACTAGGTCATATGCTCTTGGGTCATATTGTAAGACCTAGTACAAAGAGGCGATCAGACCTATAGTTGATAGGTGTCATGGTGCTAAGTACTGACTTCTGCTCTGGGAATAGCACAATAACATTACCTCTAATTTGTCATCCTTCAGAACAGTGAAGTGTCCATAGTTATATCTCATGAGGATCTGTTGGTGCACTTAGATATTTAACCTGAAGAAAACACAAGGGGATATCATAGTTGCCTTCATATATATATAAAAGACTGCCTCATGGAAGTCAGAGTTGTCGTGAGATCAAGTGTATTCATTTCAAACAATATTTACTGTATGCTTACTCAGTGCTAGGGACTGAAGTTACATGATAAACAAGACAGTCCCTACCCTCAAGGAACTTGAGTTCTAGTCTGACAGAAGAAGAAAATAAACAAATAAATGATGGATAACAGTACATGATGGGATAAGCTACTATAGGAAGTATTAATTCATCTGTTGCTGGAAATATGTTAGCCTAGTTTTTTTGATGACCACTTAGTAGGAAGGTTTTAGAAGAGTTAGGTATTGGAGTAGATGACTTTGGGGACCCCTTCCAGAGTTTATGATTCTGCTTTTCTACTTTCATTTATCAAATTAGCACTTCCTCATAGATAGTCTAGGGCTTAGAAATTCCAAACTCCTTGCTCTTCCAAGAACAAGTTGCTGTGTTGAGGGGAGTGAGTCAACAGTGACTCAGTGTATTTGCCCAAGTGGTTCCTTTGCCTGGAATGTCTTTCTTAACTTCTCACCTCAAAATCCTCCTTATCCCTCAAGGCTCAAGTCAAAAGTAAACTTTTTAACCAAGTTTACTGAAATATGCTGGTCCCTCTTCTGGTCCACTGGCAGTTATAATACTAAAGCACATACTGTGTTTTATTTGCATTGAAGTTCATTCATTATTTTTCAGTCTGCTTCCTTACCAGCTTCTGATTTTCTTGCGAGAAGGGATCATATCATCCTCTTTTTATGATGGTCCATATTCCAAATGTCCTAGCCATTACTTTGCACTCAAATGATAGTCAACAAATAAAATGAGTGTATCATGAGGAAGTTTATTCATTACAATCTGGTGTGAATTAGACATGATCATCACTTAAAGTAGGAAAAAGAAAAATCTGCTTTTTAAATTAAGAACTTTCTCTCCTACTCTGCTGTATCCCTCTACTTACTAGCTATGTGGTTCTGGGCACACTGACAATTTTATTCATGCCTCAGTTTCTTTATCTATACAATGGCAATAATATTAGTAACTACTTCATAAATGGATTAAGTACAACTCATATCAAGTACCTAAGTCAGTACCTATCACATAATTTAGCCCTCACTAAATAATACTATTTATAGCAGGCATCATTGCCTTCCAATACCTTAAAAATTTAAAGGCATGGTTTAAGGGTATGAAAAAACAAAAACTTGAACACACATTACAAAAGAAGGCATATTATGAATTTTATCTTAGGTGACATTTCCATCATCCTATCAGGCAAAGATAATTTGTGACATAAAATTAAGAGAAAAGCCTCTACTTATATTGAAACTGAAAATAGTATAACAGAATGAGTAAATATAGTCACCAGCAATATAACCTTGCTTTTAGAGATAAATAAACAGATGGTTCAGAAAGTTTAACGACTTGCCCAAGGTCACATAGCTAGGGTCACAACTTACGTAAAACCTCCAGGCCTGCCTGCCTTTTTAACTTCTCTTTCCACTGCACCCTGCTGCCTCTGAGTTGCATGGTTGAGGACAACATAGATTGGAGATGCTTTTTACTTCAAAGCCTCATAGGCTAGGTCTCAAAGAGCAGCAGGCCTAATTTCTGTGGGGGATGAGGCTACTAATGTGGCCTTAGGAGAAATGGCTCACAGGCTCAGGCAGGCTGTGGCCTGCAGGTGGAGATTATGTGGGGTTCCATATTTGATGACTGGGAATATGGCAAAGGTAGAGGATCTGAAGACTGCCCGAGGGTAAAAGAGCATGACATTTTCTGTATTGTGTCACAAAGACAAACCTTGGAATGCATCAGACAGACCCTAAATGCTAAAGTCAAGCAAAAATCAGGAAAGGATAGAGCTTGTTCCTTGAGAAGTGGTATAATGTTAGTAAAAAATTGAAAGAAGTAAAAGTCTTAAGTAAGAGGATAGTGTTCAGTTTGAGGTTAGAATAAAGAGAAAAGAAACTGAAGTCTACCTGTGAGGAGGGGGTGGTAAAAACACTTTTTGCTGCTTTCTTAAGTCTTGGAGTTAAAAAATTATGTACAGTGGGAATGATACCTAATGTTGATTTTTTATATTATCAACATATTACACAGTTTCCATATTACTATCTATATTACATTACAATCTATATTACAAAGCTACAGTAACCAAACTAGTATTGTATTAAAGTAACAGCAGACACACAAAGGAATCAAACCCAGAATGAAACCCAAACTTATATGGATAGTTAATATACAACTAAGGAGCCAAGAGACTATAGCGAGGAAGGAAGTTCTCTTCAATGAATTGTGGTGCAATTACTAAACAGCCACATGCAAAAGAATGAAACTAAGGCACTGTCTTATACCATACATTAAAAAAAAAATCAAAGCAGATTAAAGGCTTGGAAATAAAGCCCCTCTCTGGTGGCCCAATGGTTAGGATGCAGTACTGCAAGCTATCAACAGATGCTTCAGTGCCAGTTTGAACCCAGCCTGGAGATGATCCACATGGTGTGGCAGACCTCGCCTGACTTGCCTGCTGCTCCCCTCAGCAGTGTATTTTGTCAATCTGCCTGTTCTGCTCCCCATTCTGTCTCTGATCAATTCTCTCACCCCCCTCCACCTCTGGCCTGTATCCCAGTCTTCTATGTGTAAATAAATAAATCTTTTAAAATAAATAAATAAAAATTAATAAAATAAAGGCTTTGAAATAAGACATGAAGTCATGAACTGCATAGTAGAAAACATAGGCAGAACAGTCCGCCATACAGTTTTCAGTGAAGTTTTTGGGGCCTCTACTCCAAAGGCAGGAGAAACAAAAGCAAAAATTAACAAATAACACTACATTAAACTAAAAATCTTCTGAGCAAAAGAACCTATCATTAAAATGAAAAGACACCCTACTTAAAGGGAGAAAATATTTTCACACCATCTGCTGAAAAAGGGCCAATATCCAAGATCTACAAGTAACTCAACAAAGAAAAAAAATAACTCAATCAAAAAAATGGGTGAAAGAACTAAATAGACATTTTTCCAAAGAAAATTATGATAGCCAATAGACACATGAAAAATTGTTCATGATCACTAATTATCAGTGAAATGTAAATCAAATCAAATGTGATACCACCTCACACAGGAGAGACAGATCCAAATTAAAGCAAACAGAAATAACAAGTGTTAACAAGAGGGAGGAGAAAAATGAACCATTGTATACCACTGGTAGAAAGGTATACTGGTACAAATCCACAGCATGGAGGTAACTCAAAATATTAAAAACTACCATATGACCCAACAATTCCACTCCTAGGTATCTATTAAAAATGCAAAATACTAATTTAAAGGGATATATATGCATTGTTTACAGTAATCAAGCTCTGGAAGTAACCTAAATGCCACTTGTATTTATATATATATATATATATATATATATATACACACACACACACACATATATATATGTAATATATATACATATATATGTATACACACACACATATATAAACCTACATACACATATATATGAATATATATATATATACACTCTCTCTCTCTCTCTCTATACACACGCACACACACGCACAATGGAATACTACTCACCTATGAAAGAAAAGTGATGATACATTGATATTTTAAAAAACATGAATAAGACTGAATGGGATCAGATTAAATAAAACAAATTAGAAGAAAAAAGACAAATACTGGATGATTTCACTCATGTGGAATATAAAGAAACAAAGCAAAGTAACAAACAAAAATAAACCAAAATAAACACTAGAAATCTGACTGTAGAACTAAAGCTACAAGAGGTGGAGGGTGGGAAGATGGCGAGGGTGTCAATGACCTGTGGTGGAGGGTTATTGGTGCACTGGTTGTGGGGCCCTGTGGTAATGCACATTTGAAGAGGAATGAACCTATACCCCTAAAACTTATACAGCATTATAACAATGTTACCTCAATAAAATAAATAGATATTTATTAATTCTATAAGGAGTAATTTATATTTAAATTATTAATACATGAATTATAAGTATTATCTATTCATCAATGCAGATGTCTAAAGTTGATCAATCTCATTTTGAACTACATATGTATTTGTGCATTTACAAAACTTCCTTTGATTTTCTTTAACAGTATTCTTATAATCAAGACTTTTCCTTCATTTTCCCCCCTTCCTGAAATTTGCAGCAATCAGTAAGATTTAAATCAGTAACCACCTCCCATTTTCTACCACAAAAGCCTTCTAAAGAGGTGTGGTTTCCTAGTTCCAGTTGGACAAGTTGTAACAGGGCTATTATATCACGGTTCCCAAATAGGGTTACCCTTGGGATGACCTTGCTAGCTTCTATTCAGCGGAGAAAAATTAGCAAACAATAACTGGATGGGCTATTCCCCACAGAAACTCTGACATACCTGGTAATCATTCCTATCCCTGAACCATTCATTCTATTTAGAGAGATGATAATTGTCACAAATTTCCTTCGAAAACCAGTAGAATATAAATTTGCATATTAATCCCCAGCTTTAGTGAATTCTCTATTAAGAGAGTGGTTAATGCAACATAAAGGTCATTTGCGATAAACACAGTATGTTTGTAAGGGTGTTAAGAAAACTAATTCTCAGTATTGCTTCATGTATCTTTCTCCCCATGCCACTCTGTTCCCTGAGTACTGACTGGTTCTACTCATCCTGTTCCAGTGCTTAGGACCAGAGGAACAAGTTGTGTGGGAAAAGAAAAGCATGTTGTTTTGGCCACAGTGGAAGGATTGTGTGTAGCCTTGGGACTGTTACCTCACTTCTCTGTCACTTTAGTTTTCCCAGCTGTGACGAGCATAGATTAGACTAGCACCATCTTCCACGATCCCTGCCAGTTTCAATAGTACCTGCTTCTACAATGTGAAACAGGAAGAGATGAGATTGAAAAGATGGTATAGGCTGGAGGGTGAGTGACAAGGGTGGGTAGTTGAAAGAGGACTTTTTGCCCCCAATTGTTTATTGAAGTAAAGAAGGTTTACATCTTTGTATCTGTTCTGGGAGCAACAGGTTCAAACCTGTGCAAATGTATATACTTTTACACCCTGCCCACACCAGGGCCCCAATTCTCCACCATGCTCCAGTGGACCCTTCACCTCCCCCACTTCTACCCCATCAGCCTCCCCATCTCAGTCAAAACCAAATAAGAAACACCCTCCCCCTTTTTTTTTTTTAAGATTTATTTACTTATGCATACAGAACTGTGGTACAGGCTAGAGGTGTAGGGGCAGTGAGACAGGATGGGCAGCAGAAACGGCAGATTGATGAAGAACACTGCTGAGGGGAGCAGCAGGTGAGACAGGGAAGTACCAGGTGGCTCCCTTCCCTGGAGTGGTTGGGGATGGAGCTTGTGCGGCAGCTTTGTAATGCTGCTTTAACCCATTGCACCACCAGGGCAGCCCCCATAAGAAATTCTTTAACATCCGGAGGAGGACTTTGAACTTAGGTTTTCTATGACAGAAGAATCAGTTTAGGTTCCTGAACAGCTGGGTGAAATCAAGAGAGTGGTGTGAGAGTTAGATGATCTGACAAGTGTGCCAGATCAGTTGAAGCAGATTTCGGGATGTCACACAACCATCTCCTCATTGTTTTTGCTTCCCAGAAGGAAAAAATATTTCACTTCAGTCTTTTATTTTTTAAAAATATTTATTTATGCACACAAGAACTGGGGTACAGGCCAGAGGTGTGGGAGGGCGTGTGTGTGTGTGAGAGGATTCACCAGAGACAGAGTGGGGAGCAGAACAGGCAGATGGACTGTACACTGTTGAGGGGAGCAGCAGGCAAGACAAGGAGAGGTCTGCTGTGCCATGTGGGTTAGCTCCCTGGCTAGGGATAGAACTCGCACTACAGTGGCTGTGGATAGCTTCTTAGTACTGTGCTTTAACCTGCTGCACCACCAGGGAGGGCCCTGACATCAGTCTTATTAAAAATTAAATTAAATAAGAAATTATACGCCTAAGGAAAAATCCAGGGCTTCATTTTTTGTTATCTTCCAATAATCATCCTCACCCATGGTCACTCCATGAGTATAGGTCTTTTTAAAGTTCTCAGTTTTTATAGGATTATATTATTTATCCTCTCAAAACCAAATATATTTGAACATTAGAAATAGTCCTGAGTCAGGCCAAGAACAACTGACCACAGATTCTCTTAGGCAGCCTGGCCCCATTAGTACTTCCAGATCAATCACTGGCTCAGCTAATGGCTACACACAGGAGATACTCCTGAGCAGCGCGCCATAGTAGCACGGCATGGAAGTCCTCCTTGAGGGGTCAGTTGAGTGGCAAAGTGGATCCCAAACTCCTGAGATCCTCATGAGTGTCATTAACTCAGTTATGCTGCCCAATCTCTTGAGAGATGAGACACCTTCATATAGTCAAGTGCTGTCCAGTGTATCATTATCTACTCTTTGGAGCAACCCATGTACTTAAAAAATCCTAAGTAGGCTTTAAATAACCTGACAATTTTTACTTAAAATGTTGTGTTGATTTAGAAGGACCCCATGACTGAATTATCTATTATTCATGCTTGCCATTGGTACAGAAACAAAATAAATAGTGCCACAAGTCCTGTTTTTGCTGTTTATCCTAGGCTGTAATATTCAATACTTTGCATCCCATCCAAGGATTTACCTTTACCAGGCTGGTTTCTGACTCTTTAGAATATTGAGTTAGCGCAATGTCCAATAATAATTGTAATACTAGTTTTCTTTCTTTCTTTTTTTTTTTTTTTAAAGATTTATTTATTTGTACATACAGAAGTGGGGTACACAGGCCAGAGGCTCAGGAGCGGTGAGAGGCTTCACCAGAGACAGAGTGGGGAGCAGAACAGGCAGATCTACGAAGTACACTGCTGAGGGGAGCAGCGGGCGGGTCAGGAGAGGTCTGCCACACCATGTGGTCACCTCCGGGGCAGGCGGGAATTGAACTCATGCGGAAGCGGCTTTAGATTCTCAGTGCAGTGCTTTAACCCGCTGTGCCACCAGGGAGGGCCTCTTTCTCTCTTTTTTGGACAGAGAGAGATTTAATTGTCACAATGGTGGGCTCAGCAGGATGGCTCCCAAATTCCAAGTCCTGGGTTGCAGGAATGGCAAGGCATTATACTATAATTACTATTAATAGTAATTTTGCTAACAACACAGCCTACAGCAGGTCTCTCATCAACTTTAATACTCCTCCCTAATGTCCTCTCCTTTGCCATACACAGTGAAGTTTGATATTTTTGGCAAATCATCATTTGGCTGTCAGCATATCATTTAACCTCTTTCTAAACCAAAGTAATCCTAATTTAGGCAGAAGCAGGGAGTAGTGGGGCCTCTTTCATAAATTTTTACTTGGATGCCAATAGGTTATGACCTGGCTATTAAACCAGTCTTATAAATGGGTACCCGGCAATAGTATCAAAATTTGTCCCATATTTTCTGCATCCTGCACTTCTTAAAAAAATCTATTATAGGGAATTGCAACTGAGATAGAAAAATGTACAAAAAGATGTAAAAAGAAACTATTATATATATAAAAAATCTATTAGACTGATGAAGCTTCAATTGTGTCTAACATTTGCATTTTTTAAAGATTTATTTATTTATGCCTACAGAACTGGGGTACAGGCCAGAGGTGGGGGTGGTGGTGAGAGGATTCACCAGAGATAGAGTGGAGAGTGCAACAGGCAGATGGACTGAAATGCTGAGGGGAGCAATAGGTGGGCCAGGAGAGGTCTGCCACACCATGTGGGTCACCTTCCTGACCGGGGATGGAACTTGTGCTGCAGTGGCTGCGATAGCTTCATAGTGCTGTACTTTAACCCATTGCACCACTAGGGAGGGCCTGATATTTGCAATTTTAGACTCATTCAGTTAAGATATATTTTAGTGTATCACTGCTTAAATCTTATGGATTATCATTGGCCTTGTAAATGCACAACACAATGTGGATTATTTTAATTTGTACTTTTTCTTTGAAGGATATTCTAAACTCTTGCTTAATTTTCCATTATATTAGCAAGTAATTCAAATCTTAATTTAGATAGAATATCTATCTCTGTGCCAACTGTTGGCTTGCAGCATTCTTGCACATTCTTTTAGATTTCCCACTGAAGAACACTGGGTCAAAGCTCTTCTGTTCAGTATCTTATTCTTCTCATGTCTCTTCTGTTTGCAGAGAGCCAGGTCAAAAATTCTTTACATACCCGCTAAAAAACATTAAATATTAAATTGAGTCCATCTACTTTTTAAAGCTGTATTTGAAGATATCACTCTTTCTTTGGTTGAGCACCAGAAGAATAATTGTCTTAATTTGCACTTATGTGTAATACTACAACAAAAATATGCCCTTATATCAGTTCTCTCAGTTTTGTGAAATGCTCACATAAAATAAGGAGCATGTGAAAATGGGGGTTACTGAGTGAGGGAATAGCAGGTTCACTTTTCACATCTCACATTCTATCTGAACTAAAAATCATAATTATGAGATTATTACTAATGGCTTTATCATCTATATTTCATTGGCTCCTCCTGCCCTTACCAGTTGATGTAGGGCCTTGCAGGACTCCATGTAGTCTCCTGTCCAGAATTTCTGAGCCTTAGAAGCTGTCAAACGTGGGCTCAAGAAATCGTATCTGTGGCTACACGGATATCTGGGCCTAGATTTCCATTGTCTTTGAAAATTTCTGGTACTCATCATTGAGCTACCTTCTATGGACATTTTCATAATTTCCATTGTGCCCCTCAGAAAACCAACAAATTAATAGAAAACCAACTGTTTTTATTGTGGACATTTTCTCTGTGTCCTTGTTCACATGTAAAGATTTTAAAGGTTATTTTGATGGCTATTTAAATTAGGTTTCACTTTTTAGTTGCAATCATATTACTCGTTTTACCAACATTTACTGTGCTCCATGTGTCCTCTTTTGGCAAACGAACGCCTGTTGATTTTTGATTTTTTTTTTCAATTGATGGTACCTCTGATGCTTACAAGTCCTTCATTTAACTCCTCTCATGTTAAAAGTTTGATTTTGTAATTGATACTATAGTATGAATAGTTTTCTTAGTTAGGGTTCCAGTTGATTTGGATCTGTAAGAGATTAATTCTTAATTCTAAACAGGTCCTTTGACATTGAAAACACTTTTAAAATGTAGTTAGGCTTTAAAACATACACCATTTTCTCAAGTTGCTGCAAGGTAGTGTGTTTCCCACCCCCTACCTGGCACAGATCTGGGCACACCACAGACACACAATAAGCACTTCCTTGTAGAATCAGGATATTCATGTGTCTTTTCATGTGTTTTCCAACATACTAGCACCATTTATGGAATTTTACAGAATTACAAAGTTTTAAATTTTTGACTTAAAGTAAATATCAAAACTGGTTTTCATGTTATTTGAGTGGTCAGAAGTGCTAAAAGTAGAAGAGTAATGACAGGAACATATAGTCAACTGTTTCAGATGTGTTGATTCTTTACAAAGTAAAAAGCTCAATTACTTTTTTTCCTGAGGCTTCTGAATGATCTGAAAAGACTTAAGAGTTATTTAGGGAAACAATCACTATTTTTCTTAGATAATTACTTTTATGGGAGAATCAAGGGACTACACCTGAGAGGAGAAATCAAATATTGTACAGAAATGATCAATGATGTAAGAAAATAAATAAATTTAAAATTAAAAAGTTATTTTCATCTTCAAGTACTGAACTCTACTACTCATACCCAATTTAATTTATAAGGAACAGACATGGCAAAGTATTAGTAGATTCACAAACCTCCCATGAGAATCCTTTCAGGTCTGATATCTGGCCATCACCACTACTGCCTGATCAGGATGTTACATGGAAACACACATTCTTTGGGGATTTGCACATTCTTGCCCACTCCCTGTTAGAATTCTATCCTATAGGGCACAGCAATGAAGTTAGCGCAATGATGCATCTTGTGGCCATAATCCAAATGAAATTGGGGTCTAAGGGAGAACCGCTGTCCTTTTTTGCAATCCTTTTTGGATAAACTGTGGGACTTCTTAATGTTTTCAAGTCAAGATATTAATAGCTAAGAGACAGAACACCAATTTTCTTGTCACACTCGCCATCAACATAATACAGATGAAAAACTTCAGGACTTCTGAGAGGTGAGTCCTATTTTTATGTAAAGAAATGACCAATTTTGATTTATTGCTCATCAATGCATTCCTAAAGTATTTGTTCCAATTGCAAAGTTCTCAGCTCATATTTATTACATTTTTAATATATGTAAAATAAGACTGAATTACCTAGAATTTGTTGTAAGGAAATACAAGTAACAATATTCCATCAAGACTGTTTATCTGTATACAATTCAAAGTGAAAATATTTACATGTTTGTCTGTAAAAGTTCTTTTCAAAAATGGAGTAAAAAGAACAGTGAAATAATCTAATCAATAATATTAATCATTTTATTATAACCTTTCAGAGCAAAAAGTGACAAGAATGAAAAAATTGATTGAAAAAGATTTGTTTTTGTTTAGAGGTGTTAAAATGGGAGTATTTTAGGACTCCCTAATATTTTCTTATTTTTATATAAAGTATTAGGACTTTAATACAACCAGAGTCCACATCATAGTGGTAATTTTTCAAACATTTTCATCTTTTTGGGTAGTCGTTCACTACTTTCCTGTTTGGGCACATCTCATGTGTTATAAAAAGCATGACCAAATATGCTATGTCTTGTTACCCTGTGCAAATTTTCAGCAACAGGAAAAAACCTACAGTATGTGTTATCTCAGAGGCTTTCCTACAGTGACATCATCTAAATATCTGCTAAAATACCTCATGTGATGTTCTGTCCACAAAACATAGACCAGTTTTTCTTGGGTGTAACATTTAATACTGACAAATCTGACCCCAACAACCTTTTAAACCTTATCTCTCATTAGTCTTTGTCAGCTTTCTGTTCCACCAAATTAGTTTTCCTTCAGTTATATGAACAAACACACTGTTGTCCTTAGTTGCTCTGATAGTCCCACCCACCTAAATTTTCTAAGGGAATATTCTGATGGATTGGAGATGAAATGGTGGAAAATAACTTCCTTTCTCCTGTCTTCATTTCCAAATTCTACTCATCTTTTAAAATCCATTTTAGATTAATGTACCCTCTACTCTCTTATCATAAATCAGTTTGAATAATTCATTTGGGCATATGAGTAAAAATCTTGTTAGCAAATTATGTTCTGCCTCACAACTGCTTTATGGACTCAGAATGTGATTTTAGATTCAAATTTCAGTTTTCCCCCGAGTGGTTAAGTTTCTCAAAGACACAGACTCTCATGTAGTCTTACAGACTACTTTGCGTCAGGTTCTTAGCAGGTATCTTGCAAACAGTGTATGTCCAATAAATATTGACTAGCTTTAATAACTTATAATCCATCATAAAGAATTATCAGTACAAATATTAATGCTGGAAGGTTTTGCAGAGAAATTTGTTGGAGTTTTTGTTGAAAATTCCATGTGACCAGAGGCTTCCAAAGTAATATGTGAATCCTGAAGAAATAAGCTATTTTTGGGTTAATTTCCTTTGAAAACCAAACAAATTTATTGTAAAAATATTAAATGAAGGGCCCTCCCTGGTGGCGCAGCGGGTTTGAAGCACTGCACTGGAAAGCTTAAGCCACTTCCGCATGAGTTCTATCCCTGCCTGCCCTGGAGGTGACCACAGGGCGTGGCAGACCTCTCCTGACCCGCCCGCTGCTCCCCTCAGCAGTGTACTTCATAGATCTGCCTGTTCTGCTTTCTCTCTCTGTCTCTGGTGAATCCTCTCACCCTCCACATCTCTGGCCTGTACCCCAGTTCTGTATGAATAAATAAATCTTAAAAAAAAAATATATTAAATGAAAACATTTAAAGTGAATATTTTCTTCTATAAATAGGCACTAAATTGTCCTTTCAATTTAGAGCTAAGGAAACAATACAAAATAGGATATATATATTTCAGTTAATATTGTTTGAGTTACAATTTTATAATTTTATTATTATTGTTATTTTAAGATTTATTTATTTATGCATACAGAACTAGGGTGAAAGCCAGAGGTGCAGGGGCGGTGAGAGGCTTCATCAGAGACAGAGTGGGGAGCAGAACAGGCAGATCAATGAAGTGTACTGCTGAGGGGAGCAGTAGGCCAGCAGGAGAGGTCTGCTGGGCCATGTGGGTCACCTCCAGGGCCAGAAATCCAACTTACACTGAAATGGCTGCGGCTAGGCTAGCTTGCAGTGCTAAGTCCTTACCCGTTGCTCTACCAGGGAGGGCCATTTTTTTTTTTTTAAAGATTTACTTATTTATGCTTACAAGATTAGGGTACAGGCCAGAGGTGTGGAGGTGAGATGATTCACCAGGTTAATCATCAGAGCAGGCAGATCTACTGAAAATACTGCTGAAGGGAGCAGCGGGTGGGTCAGGAGAAGTCTGCTGTGCCATGTGGGTCACCCTTGTGGCCAGGAATCAAACTAGAGTTGCAGTGGCTTCAAATCGCTTCATTGTGCTGCACTTTAACTCTTTGCACCACTAGGGAGGGCCCTGTTTGAGTTACTATCAATTTGTTATTGTAATTTTTACTGACCAAATAATATGGAGTTATTCAATACATTGCTATTATCAGATACTGGTTTCCATTTATTTTCCCTAGGTCTAGTTCTTATATAATACATAATTTTAAACTATCTCCAACTTTGTAAATACCTTGTTACATACTTTTCTGACATTGCATCATCTTTGCCTGGAATGTTTTTCCTTTTACCTATCTGAAAAACTCATCTTTCTTTGAAATGGCATTTTACAAACTTTTTCTTTCTTTTTTAAAATAATGTAAGTTTATTTTTACATCATTTTATACATTTTTTTTCATCTCAATTGTGATCCCCGTGGGTTTCCCATCACAGCCATTACCATAGTCTCGTGCACTTCCCTCCCCTATTTTTTGATCCCATTCCCCATTCTACACCCACAAAATATCTCTGGTATATGGCTGTTCATTATTCTTACTATTTTCTCGCCTGGTCATTTTATGAACTTTTTTGATATTGTATTCTATTAGAAAAAAAATGTTCATTATCTAGTTTCAGCACTGCATATTTTTAAAATATATACTCTTGAATTAATAGGATAGACACCTATAAGACTACACAGAGATTGAATAGACTAGAGGTACAGTATATGTATTTAACAAATACTTTTTTTTTATTTAAGGTTCAAACCTTTTTGTTCTAACCTCCCCTCCCCAAAATTCTTAACTGTTCCAGATGCACAGCTTTTAAATATTTTTACACTGGCATTAGTCACATCTCAATCATACTTAGAGTAAGTTTTGACTTTTTCCTTGCCCTTATTCATTTACTTTTGAACTATTAGTAAAACCTGTAGTCTATATTTCATTTGCAGGTATCATTCTCCATCTGCGAGGGTCACTTTAGTTAAAAATCAAATAATGTTAACTTCGGTCTATTTACTATTGTCACATTTACACCTGCTTCTTGTAATTTCATTTGCAAATGCAGCTAAGTGATATTGAGCAAGTTACTTACTCTGTAGTTTCCTCGTTTGCAAAACCAGTAATCGTTCATAAGGTACTTGTTCAATTCTATAAACATAATCGTACTCCTTAGCTACAAAGTGCAATACAAATGTTTGTATTTGCAATACAACTACTACAGAACACATGAAATCAGTTAATTTTGCATTTTAATTAACTATTAGCTTGTGGACACAATCACTAGACTCCTGTTTTTTCTTCCCTGTTTAACTAATCACCTGTTCCCCCTATAAAGAATACTACTTCCCTGGACAGATCTTTTTTAACAACATAAAAACAAAGTTAAAAAAATATATATTTACTTATGCATACAAGAACTGGGGTATAGGCCAGAGGTGCTGGTGTGTGTGTGTGTGTGTGTGTGTGTGTGTGTGTGTGTGACGATTCACCAGAGACAGAGTGGGGAGCAGAACAGGCAGACAGACTGAAAGACACTGCTGAGGGGAGCAGTAGGTTGGGTTAGGAGAGGTCTGCTGCGCCATGTGGGTCACCTCCCTGGCTGGAGAATTGAACTTGTGCTACAGTGGCTGTGGCTGTATGATTGCTTCATAGTGCTGTGCTTCAACCCTTTGCACCACTAGAGAGGGTCCAAAATCAAAGTATTTGAAGGCAGTAACAGTAAAGTTATTGATGGTAACTTTAAGATACACAGGTTTATATACAAAAGAACAGTCATGTTTCCAAGGTATGTAACCTAAGCATTTGTTACTTACTTTCCAGATGGTATAAGGACCAGGGATAGGGAAGAAAAAAGTAGGCAGGATTTAAACATTTGCCTCACAGCACGTTAGGGACCAGTGGCAGAGGTCTTACATACTTGCTCTTATAGAAAGGCCTGTTTGCCAAGTGCCGGCTTTGCTTTTGCTCCCGGTTGACATCCAGAGACCTCCGGGCTCTCTTTCAATTGCAAATAAGAGCCTTTACTTAAAACTGTAAAATCCAAGTACTTAAAACTAAAAAGTTTCAGGTACCAGACTATCAAATGACTGAATGCTGGCTCCATCTATCCCAGGATGTTTTTAATTTGACCTTCAGGGTTTTAAAATGTTGGTTGCCAACACTTAAAGAATCTAGAGATTTCACACAAAATATCCCGCTCCATGGTTTACCTTGGGAGAAAAAATACAGACTACCTCGGAACAGTGGACCCACATTCCTGGGGGCAACAATGTGTTGGGGCTGAACAGCTGCTCCCTACAGTTAGCGAAGGCACACTCCGATTTGTCACATCCTCATCATTCCGCATTGTCTTACACCAGGCCGGTTTCTATTTGCTTTACTTCCAAGCCCCAGTAGGCATTTCAGCCTGCAATCTGCATCAAGACCTATCCTATCACCAAGCAAAGCTTAGTTTGTTCTGTTCCTAGTCCCTCACCAGTTTTTCCAAACAATAGCGTAGGAAGACCACCGATGGGCCTTTTTACAGTGCTTTCGTATTTTAGCAGACAGGGATGACTCTGCAGCGCTAATTACAGGCACCGCGGGATGACTGTCCGTTCTACTTCTGCTATCCTGACGTGGCCATACCACACTGTCCTCAGGCCAACCACAGGAATTGGCTCCCCGTAGAACAATGAACAGTGGATTGCTTCCGAAACCTACTGAAACGTATTCGGGTAGATTTCCCTAGTTCCAAAAGTCCAAACGCCAGGAAAGGTTATTCTGACTCCTCGCATCCTCGGAGCCTTCAGGATATCCGGCCTGACGGCATTTCCCCTCACCTGCTCTCGCCGCCCGTTTTGCGCTGGGCTGTCGCGCCCTAAGGAGCGCGCGCATCCAGCATGAGCTCATTTCTCAGGGGCGTTTCCAGAAGGCCGGGCCTGACCGCGCGCACTAAGCGCAGCCGGCCTCGCTCTACCAAGGGCCCCCTCAGCTGGGTGGGGCACGGTCTCCCCGAAGAACTGCCTCTCTGGAAGCTTTGTTCTAATTCCGCTTGGGAATCTGCACCCGGCCGGGGAGGTGCCCTGGGTCCTTCTGGCCCTTTCGGGGAAGGCGCTGGGAGTCGGGACGCAGTCTCCCGGTCGGCGGGGAGCCCCGGGCGCGCAGAATGAGCCGCGCCCCGCCGAGAGCCTTTAGTGGGTGGGGAGAGTCCCTAAACTCTGCTCGCTTGAACGCTCGAAGCCCAGCCCACCGACCACAGCAGTCTCGGGCTGGTGGCGATGAGGGTCCGCTCCCTAGCTGCGGTTTTCACTTGGGCTGGGAGCAGCCGCAGGCGAATCCGTCAGACCTTCCGCCACGACCTCGGTCGAGCTTCCTCAACTCCAGGGACCGCCGCCGCAGCCCCACGGCCAATCACACCGTAACCAGGTCTTGCGACTGACGGCAGCGAGTGCCGATTGGTTAGCGCTGCGGTTTCGGTCTCCCTCCCTCCCTTTTCACCGCTCCCCGCCCCAGCTCCAACGCTTCAGGCCAATGAGAAGGCGCTTTATAGCCACTGTCCCTTCGCTTTTCTCTTCTCCCCGCCTTCGCGAGGGACGAGATGTCCTCACTGGCCAGAGTGACCTCGGAAGCCCCAATCCCTTCTCCAATCAGGGAGGGAGGTACACGCCTGGCGGAGTTTTCGGCCAATTACAAAGCGGCCGCAACGCCCAGCCGTGCGGTTTCACCAGCAACTCTGGGATTCACTGTCCTTAAGTCTTCAGGCGTTTTCGTGAAGGCCGGCGACTCTGATTGGCCGCTACTGGCCTGGTCGAATTTCTCCTCTAGCCAGCCACAGAACAAGGTGTACCCACTTTCTGGTTCGGCTGTCTTCGGCATTTTCCGCAACTTGGGCGTGAATTTTCAGCGACACTTTCTAATTGGTTCCTCAGGCCGTTCGGCTTTTTCCGAGAGAAACCGCAAGCAAACGAGGCCCGTGATTGGCTCCGCTTGGGCTTCGGCTACTTAGCCGAAGCGGGCGGGCACGGGGCTCGGCCGGCGATTCCCAGACGCCTGTTACGCGGGCGGCTGGGTCCTGGGCGGTGTAAGACTGGGTGGGGGAGGAAGGAGGCGGAGGACGAGAAGGAGGGGGGAGGGGGAGTGGAGAAGAGCTAGGCGGCTGCGCAGACAGCGCGCCTCACACAGAGCAGCCCCCGACCCGGGCGAATGCGGGCTTGTGCTGCTGCTGCTGCTGCCGCCGCCGTCGCCGCCGTCCGGGCCGAGTGACAAAGGAAGGAAGGAAGGAAGCGTAGAGGAGCCGGCCCCGCAGCCGCTGACAGGGCTCTGGGCTGGGGGCAAAACGCGGACACTTCCTGAACGGGCACCGACAGAAGCGAGGGGCGGGAGGGCGGCCGCGCTGGTGCCGCGGACGGGGGAGGGGACCCCGAGGGACGGAAGCGGTTGCCGGGTTCCCATGTCCCCGGCGTATGGGGAGCAGTCGAGGAGCCGCTGCCTGGGGTCTGAAGGGAGCTGCCTTCGCCACCACCGCCGCCGCCATGGCCGCTGGATCCAGCCGCCGCCTGCAGCTGCTCCTGGCGCAATGAGGAGAGGAGCCGCCGCCACCGCCCGTCTCTGACTGACTCGCGACTCCGCCGCCCTCCAGTTCGCCGGGCCCCCGCCGTCAGCCCGCCGGATCCCGCCGCTGCCGGAGTCGCAGCGTTTCCCGACGCATCTCCGAGCCACCCCCTCCCTCTCCCTCCCTCCTTCCCATCCCCCCCTTCTTTTCAAGCGTGAGACTCGTGATCCTTCCGCCGCTTCCCTTCTTCATTGACTCGGAAAAAAAATCCCCGAGGAAAATATAATATTCAAAGTGCTTATTTTCAATCAAGTATTTGCCCCCATTTCACGTGATATATTTTTTTAGGCGTCCCCCTTTTCCTCCCCTCCAAGAAAAGGGAGGGGGAAAACTGTATTTTTTTCCTAGCCCCAAATCATCTATGTGTTAAATATCCATACAGCTCTGTCTTGAAGGAGAACTATATATCGCTCGGCTTTTTTTTTTTTTTTTTATAGTTATACAGAAAGGAGTGAAAAGCCAAGAGGACGAAGTCTTTTTTTCTTTTTCTTGTGGGAGAACTTAATGCTGCATTTATCGTTAACCTAACACTCCAATATAAAACAAAAGGAAGAAGAGGAGGAAGGAAGGAAAAGAAGGTGATTCGGAAAGAGAGTGATCATGTCAGGGCGGCCCAGAACCACCTCCTTTGCGGAGAGCTGCAAGCCAGTGCAGCAGCCCTCGGCTTTTGGCAGCATGAAAGTTAGCAGTGAGTATTGATTTTATTTTACACCCTTTCTTCACCTCACCCTTAAAATAAGCAACCTTGAAATGCCAGGATCTTGAAATATTAGTCCTTCTGGTACAGCAGTCAGAGGTAATGGAAAAGGGCAAAAACCTGCCTTAAGTCACGGATGTGGCAGCTCCCTGTTCTCTCCTGAATCCCCTCCCCCGTTCTCATTAACCTTGAGTTGAGAGAAGGCGGTTTTTATTTGGACAATTTGATTTGTAACGCCTTAATTTTCTACACTTTCCTTGCTGTTGGTAGTCAGCTTTACCAAGTGCCTGAGTATTTCCACGTTGGAGTAATGAGAGTGCTCAACCTTTTCACGGAAGGATAGGCTTGATCCGTGAACCACTGTGTACTAAGTGTATGCGTTTTTGGAACGAGGGCTGTTTTACTAAGCTCAGATCTCAGGGGTGATCATCGTTTTCTATACTTCATGGAGACAGCGAATGTTACACGCTCCTAAACATTTTTCTTGTCTGTGTGACAGCCATACAGAGTATTTGTTCTAAATCCATAGGTGAACTTGCTCCATAGCCAGCATTCACGTTTCCAAGCAAGCATTGATTCCTCCCTGGTGGGAGCTGATAGGTCACCAACAGCCATAGTATCTCTGTGTGCATTGTCTTAAATTGCATAAGTGGCTTAATACGCTCTCTCAACCTCCCCGTTTTCACGTTGCCAGTCTACCTCTATGTAATTTATGTTTGCTCAAAAGGTATCTTGGAGGTAGGGCCAAGTTTTGATTGAAGTTTTTATTGTCATGTTGCCAAATACCAAGTTAATAGTGATTGTCACTGATTCCTCATTTGAGCTCAATTTTGGGGTGCAGTTGCCTTCAGTACTGGTTCAACGATCTGGAGCCTAGGGAACTCTTCTTGGGACGATTTAAAATACTCTAGCATTGGTTTCCTGTCACATTTAGATAAAACTATGACTTTCCTGATGGTATGGACTGAGGTCTTTCTGTTATAGTTTTGCAGTAAGGCGATGGTCACGGTTATAATAGGGCTGTTTAGGATTGTGGTAGACTTGTTCCAGATTTGTGCCGAAAAGTCTATGTTCTTGAGGTATCCAGTGTTCTAACCTATTTCTACTTGCAGATGTGTTTGTGTCATATGTAGTGACAGTTTACTTAAATCTACTTCCAGAATCTGGCAAAAATATCTGTATTGTTTCCTTATTCCTGGAGAAGGAGGCATGGTGAGGGCAAAGAGAAACTATTTTGTTGTCTAGAATGAGCTCACTGAGGAACTGAGTCTTAAAAAGATATAAGCTGTTACTTGAAATTGTTACATCATTTAACAACAAAACAATCACTGAAGATTTCACTTTTGGAACTTGCCTTAAACAGGGTAGTCTAAGGTAATAGCTGAATGCCAGATTATTTTTGAAAGTCTTTTTTTTTTTTTTTTTTTTTGGTGACTAGCTAGGACAGAATGTTGGGTATGTGAAGAGCGAAGCTGATGATGCATCTTTCAGGGAAGAGTCAAGCTTTCTAAGCACTTCATGGGGTTATTTAAAAGAAATATTTTAAAATTCTGGGATAATTCTCTGCTATGATGAAGCAAATCTTATAATAGATACTTAAGGGCCTCTTGTACCTAGAGTGTTCTGTGTTTTTCATCTTGGTAATAAGTCTAAAAGCCACTTGAAATCAATTTTAGGTAATTAATTAATTAGATCCAGTTCAGAAAGTAGAATACAATAGCTTATAATAAGTTTTTGGACTTTTTCATTTTGAGTCCAAGATTTTCTTTGAAAATCACCCCTTAATTCTTAATGTGGTTGTTGAGTGAGGATGGAGTAACTCTTCTAAAGAGTGTCTGTTAAAATGTTTAATTTTATGTTAGTGTATAAGTTAATATTCAAAAAGTTGAAGTTTAATCAGTGATAATAAATGTTTTTGACAACTTTGATTTTGAGGTGATTTTTTAAAAGGGGAATTGTTAAGCATTTGTTATGTTCATATTCTAAGGTGAGAGATACATGAGAAATTATCATCTTTGGCCTCAAAATATCATTTGTTGTAAAGGTTGATTATGAGACCAAATATGAAAACAATAGCATGGTGACTCAAGATTATATATACAAATAGAATACTTATTCATAGGGACAAAGGGGTGAGGCAGATGGGGTGGAGACTTCCTGCAGAGAAAATGTATTTTAAGACAGGTGTAAAAGAGGCAGTAACTTGAATTTATAAAGAAGCACAAAGGACTGCAGATGGAAGGAATGCATGGAGGCACAGAGAGAGTTTTGTATGACAGGTAAATAATTTTTGTATTTACTAAAGTGGTTGGCAAATTTGAATGAAGGATCTAAATAGGAAAATAACAGATGAAATTTGAAAAACACTTGCTGGTGCATGATATAAGGGGATCTTCTAAGATCCTCTTAGATGAGAATTTGGGTGAGATTTATGAAAGATTGGAGTTTGCTATTGGTTGTACAAGATATTTAAATAAAATTTGGGTAACTGAGTTGATAAGTTAGAGATGCTAGGACCATTGTAGGGAGAGTAGTGTGTTGAAAATGCTGAGGAAATAAAGTAAATCTGAAAAAGGGGTGCAAAGGAACATATTTGAGGAACAGTGTGAATGAAGAAGAACTTGGGAGGACTTTGGATTGGATTGAAGGGAAATATTTGTGAAGGAGTCAGGAGTTAAAAATAAATTCTGATGTTGGTCTGGAAGACTTGACCATGGAATTATATTGTTGATTATTATAGGAAAGTTGAGAAAATTGCTGAGATAACAGTAGATGAGTTCACTGTTAAAAACCTTACTATATAGTAACCCCCCTTGAAATTCAGACAGTAATTGGTTACTGCCAATGATATTAACTTTACAATATTTTAATTGTACACTTTGTAATTTTTCTGTACCTAAAAATATCAGATTAATTTTTGGGAGCAGGAAATGAAAAGCTTTTATTTAAATGTTTCCATTAAAGTTCAAAAAAATGTAGATTGAACAGCCCATGCTTGAAACCTAGTTAGAATTAATAGCACTGTGGTAATTTATTTAGTCATAGTAAAATATTTTTTTAATTAAATTGTCTTACCTATTTTAAATTAAACCCTAATTTAATTGCTTATGACTTGTTTTTCATATATAATGATTATTCTTAAATAAATCTTGAATTTAAAATAAATAATAATAAATAAAAAAAAATAGCTGTGTTCATTTGGGGAGGGCTCCAGCAGAATTTTTGCCATTTTTATTAAACTTGTACCAGGTTTAAACCAGTATACTTAAAATATGTTTACTTAATGATAAACTTAACGCTGCTTTTTCATTCACAAACACATTCAACTGTTCTTGTAAGTGGTAATAGCTATGCAGTTCCTTCTATAGAATCACATAAAATTTGACTGAAAATAGAGAAAGTACAAGGTACTGTGGTGATTTTTATTAAAATATCACAAAAACTTTTGGTATACTATCACTGAGAATTGAGCTAGTTTGTAGGTTTAATCTTTAAATGTAAGATTTGGAAAGAGAAATAAGTATAAGCTAATGAGCATTATTTAAATTATTTCCTCATGAAACTTCTTTAGAGAAAGTTTTTTTTTTTTAATGACAAGAGAATAATTAGTAGTAGCTGGATATTTTTCTGTACTGTTTAGTCTTTGATTAAAACCAAAGAGTAGGCATCAACTTAAAGAGTTCTTTTTTCTAGAGAGCTTAATCTCTTTCTGATATATAAAAATTAGGTTATTAGAATTTAGCCAATTTCTAGATTATCCATGTCAGTGTGGAAGGGAGCTCACCTATGAGAATAAAAGTTGAGATTTTGTTTTCATTACTTTCCCAATCACACTTATCTAGAGTTGTTAAAACACTAATGCTTATAGGAATAAGAATTTTGTGCTCTGTTGTCCATTACTTGTGCTTGTAAGATGCTATTTGTGAAATAGCCTTAAGGCACAAGCACTAGGGAAAAAAGTTAAAGGGAGCCTAGAGAGTCACAGATCAATTTATGACTGGTAATTGCATTTAAAAATGAGGTGTCATTTCATTTCACTGACACAGTTCAGTGGGAAGTCAGTACTTGTATCCTGTGTCAGTACTTGTATCCTGTGCTGTTTTCTCCTTGTTTTGGACTAAAGTTGCAGATAGAGATACTATTTTGGTGAAATAACAAGAATAGGAAAGCCAGAGTTTTTGTAAATGTCAGCAGCAGATTCTGAGACTAGATAGGCCTATTTTTGTCTGTGCTTTATGCATGGAGAAGACTAGGATTGTGAGGTAGGGGATAAGGATGTACAAGAGAGACTGGTGATGCACCACCTTGCATTGGGAAGTGAAGGGCACAGCACGTGGGTTAACAGAAGTATATGCTGGTAGTAACAGGACCAACCTAATTTCCCGGATATTGTTTTACAAAGAATATAACCAACCATGAGTATATGAAATTGTTGGGACATTTAGTGTCCTTTTCTAGCATTTTGTTGTTGTTGTTGCGAATGGGTAGGGTATGGAAAGGGAATCTTAACATTACTTCACAGATAGAAGCACTGTTATGGTTCATTCATTTTAAACAGGTTGCTAGTCTTAACTACTTTCCTGTCTTGGGTTGTACAAAACTTCCTTGATGTAACGTTAAGTTGTCTTTGAAATTGGTTGAATGTGATATAGAAATATGTATTTATATAAAGACCTGTGTGAATAGAACAGGAAATAAAAACGTACAAAATTAAGAGATCAGTTTAATTATTTTTCTCAGAAGTTTCCTGCCATTAAATTGATAAAATAAAAGGATACTGATTGTATTTATTTTTATTCTAACTTTAAAAAATGATTAAAAAGTAATTTAATATTTAGCACATAGTAGACATTCAGTAAATAATTTCAGTTCATACACCTGTCTCTGGGTTCTACTTAGTATGGTACAAGATATAAAAGATATGATTGTAGATCTGGGTTCTTAGTTTATAATTCCCCTTCCCATTTTTGCTTATATTTTTGGGTAAAAAGTCTACTTTCTCAGAGGATGCAAGTTAAAATTTTGTAAATGGTTGAATCTTAAATTTGTGTTGAGTAGTTTCCTTAACATTTTGGCTTGATCAAATTGAGGGAATGATGCATTGTTTTTCTTGAATGCAGTTCTATCAAACCAGCTTTTCCTTTTGTCTCCAGAGTACGACAGCCAACAAAGGCACAAATATGATTACTTACTTACATAGTCTGGAGTTGAAAAATTTCTTAATTCTTCTTTCACATCAGCTTAATAATAAGTAATAAACAGTCTAATGAAGGAGCACCATTTTTCTAGAAGTTTGCATTTTAAGATGATGGCATTTAATTTAAATGAATTTACAGGCCTGCAATTGAATAAGCATGCTCTAAATCCAGAAGGATAACAGACAAAATATTTGTAACATTGATAGAAAGCCCTGATATTAGTACTCCAATTTTTTTCATTATCATTAATTGTATCATGGGGAAATCTGGCTCAAGAAGCTAAAGATAATAGGTTGCTTTAATAGAAAGTGGCCATGAAAAATATGATTGACATGTGATGCGTATTAAATATTTACTATGTACTAAATATTCTGCTAAGTTCTTTATGTGCATTATCTCATTTTAGTCATTGTAACAGCTCTACCAAATAATACAATTATTTCTGTTTTATAGATAAGGTAAATGAGGTTTAGAGAAATGAAACAGTCCAAGACTACCTGGACAGAAAGTTGCTTTGCTAGGATTTAAACCCAGGCATTCTAATTATAGAGCCTTGGATTTATTGTATATGTTATGGTGACTAAATTGTTATTTTAACACTTGGTTACCAGAAATAAGCTAATGTGCCTTTTGCTTTTAGGATAGTCTTAGCAGTATATGTGTATCTATGTATATCTGTGTGTGTGAATGTATATGTGTAAGACCTTCACTATTAGAACTGCTTTTGAATTAATTAAAGCCGTGCAAAAACTGTTCTAAATACCTACATTGGGAAAAAATCCTCAATTCTTTTTAAGATTCCAGGGGAAGATTTTAAGGTGAACATTGAAAACAATCAAGGATTATGCTTATGCTAGCACAGAAGAAAAATAAGAAATATTGTTTTTTAACCATTCAGCCAGAACACTGGTATTGTAATTGAATAGTACAAGTAGTACAAATGGTACATATACTTTGCTCATAGGTTGATTCTCAGATTGTTTAGTGTTCTTTATTATTATTTAACATGTATTTCTAATTTTTTGGTTGTCTGATTTTTTTTTTCTGGGGAATGAATGAATACTGATACTAAGTATTAAACTTCTTAAGAATAGCAATTTAGGAAAACAAGCATGTTGGGATTAGATAGTATAGTCTCACAATTCCAGAGAAAATAATTTTGCAGTTCAAAATGTTGACCTAAGAGAAGGTTAAATCATACAAACTACCTCTCTTTTAAATGGACAGGAGACAGGAAAGTCTTTTTTGCATAGCTGGGGTTCTGCATGAACTTCACTACATCAAACATTCTGTAATTCTAATCTTATTTGTTACTGAAATGATGAGAAAGAGAACTGTCTAGATTTCTGGGATAATGAATAAAGGTGTTTAATATGCTAGTTTAGACTATTGTTTTCAACTCTTTTTCCCACTGACAATGTACATTTATTATTCAGTGACAGCATTTGTCTGATTTAAGATTTGTTGTCTTGTTTTCTTTCTTCTGTGGTATAGAGTTGCTGTTTGGATTTTGACTTGTCCATCTTTTCTGTTTGTGAAATGCTTAAAAGGTATTGCATGGAGTCATTTAAGCTTCTTGGGAATTTTGATTAAAATTTTAGAAAGTAACTTTACTAAATACACCTATGGCCTGTGGAATAAGTATATTGAACATTAATGAAGGAAAAAGGACATTTACAGAAAAGTATTATTTCATCAGAATTTCAGCATCTACACATTATTTAGATTATGAATTGAAGGAAGAAACTTGGAGTTGGTAGGGGTCAATAATATATATTTATACAGATATGTATATCATATCTACATACAAACAGTAAAGCTCTATGCTTATTTTACTTAACATATTTTGTTTTAAAAAGAGTTACATGTATGAAAAATTTAAAAGGTATTCCCTTGATGTCTTCCTCTTGCTCCTGCTCTGTAACTTACTGATTTTCCTTCCTTGAGACAACCAGCATTTGATTTCTTAGGTCATCTTCTTTAGATATTGTGAGTCTTTTACAGGTTATTTCTGTGATCAAATCATATAATTTTTTTTGTAAACATATCTAAATTGACACTGGTATTAGTATTTCAGTGTTAAAATTTAAATCAATTCAAGAAAATTGCTATTGGTTTTCATACTAGTGGATTATCAAATCCTTATTTTTCTGAATGTGTGCTATCAATTGATAGGGAATAAACAAATACAAAGATAACAGCAAGTGTACAATGCTTATTTTCTTGGAAATAAGCAAAATCATAATCATAACCAATGAGTACTTAGTAGCACAGTTAATATATTTTCCAGTGTGTATTCGAGAAATGATCTGTAGTGTCAGGTAGATTAATGTGTTCTTGCTAGAAATAGTTGTTTATTAAAGAAAAAGAAAATATAATTTATTTTTCTTTTAACTTTGAATTTTCTAACATCTTAGATATGAGAAAACCTGTTCTCTTGAGAGATCAGAGGCGCAGAGTGCATCAATGTCAGTGAAGCCTGTGCCTTTTACCTCTTTAAGAGCGCACGGTTTTATTCTCCTTAATGAAGCACTCCTTAGTGTCTTTTTTTTTTTAAATATCCTTCCTTTATAAAGTAATATATTAATATGACTTTAAGAAATCAGTGCACAAAATCATAGTATCGAAGCCAGTCTTGCTCCTCATCTCAACTTCTCAGAGGCAATTTTAAGAGCTTTTTTTCCCTGATAATTTTTGTCATATTTAAATAGTATATTTTTCAAAAATTAGTTTTAAATGTTTATTATCTCATTAGATGTTATTTATTACCACCCCATCTTCCTTTTTCTATCATACTAATATAATTATGTCATTATTTAAAAAATATTTATTTAAATGTTTAATACTAAGTAGACATTTAGCAATGGTTTTAAAGAGAAGCAAGTATACAATGATCATATAGCCTTTTAAAAATAGCTTTATTGAGATATAGTATAAAATTCATTTAAAGTGTATAGTTCAGTAGATTTTAGTATAGTTTATATAGTTGTGGTAGTGTTATACCACTCTAATCTTGTAATAGTCTTATTATCCCCAAAGAAACCCTTTATCCATCAGTAGTTACTTTCCATATTCCCTTATCCCTCCAGCTACTCTATACAACCCCTGATCTACTTTCTCTGTGGATTATCCTATTGACATTTCGCATAAATAGAATGATGCACTATGTGGCCTTTTGTGTCTGACTTCTTTTATGTTACATAATATCTTCTAGATTCATTCATATTGTATTATTAGTACTTTTTTTGTTACTGAGTAATATTCCTTTGAATGGGAATAACTCTATTTGATGTATTTATCAGTTTATGGACATTTGGTTAACTACTTTTTTGCTACTATGAATAATGCTGCTGTGAACATTTATAAAAAGGTGGTATAAACGTGTATGTTCAGATGTTCTTGGTATATATCTAGGGATGAATTGCTGGATCATATGATAACTGTTTAGTATTTTAAGGAACTGTCAAACTGTATCCAAAAATGTCACATTTCCTTTGCTTTTAATTTTTTATACTTTATTGTTGCCATCTTCATTCTGTACTGTCCCTATTATAATTTGAAACCCTTCCACTCCCCAGTTTTATCTGGCATGTTCAAGATTCCGCCCCACTTTTTTTTTTTTCTTTCTTTTCTGCAGTGTGCCCCTCCTCTCCTTGTCTCAGAGTCCTTGTTCTTCTAGGTCTCACTGTGCAGCTGTCATCCTCTGACTTACTATGTTGCTCTTTGGAAACCACACACATATTTCCTGAATCCCATGTCTTTGTATCATTGAGTCTGTTTTATCTAGCACAATTTCATGACATAAATCAGCAGTACTCAAAATATTAACTGTTTGGTAAATGTATCTGGAAAAGTAAGTTTTACTGCTTTTGGGTCCCCCCCCCCCCACACTTACTACAAAGCATATTTAAGAAGCTAATACACTTTTTGGTAGGTGTCTCACTTTTTTAAGTAGACACTGAGGCATAGATTTTGAAGGTTACTTTTTTCATTATTAAGTGATTATCATGCCAACATGTAGCTAGTAGAGAAATATGAACAATAATGATATCAAACAGTTGTTTAAATCAAAGTTATTCAGTAAAAATACAATTAATTGTAAGCCACAAATGTGAGTCATACACATAATTTAAAAATGCTAGGAGTCACATTAAACAGTAAAAAGACAGAGGTGTACTTAATTTTAATATATATTTTCAGCTTATATCCAAAGTATGATTATAAAAGGTAATCAATATAAAGTTTATTAATGAGATATTTTATATATATATATTTGGTATAAAATCTTGATAACCCAGTGGATAGTTTACCCTCATAGCACATTCTATTTTGAAGTAGTCACATTTTAAGTGCTCAGTAGCCATATGTAGCTAGTGGTTATCACATTAGGTAGTGCAGGTTTAGAATTTTGTATGTTACTGTGCATTTTTGTTGTCAGTGTAGTCATTACAGCCTATTCTCAAAGAACAGGAAAGGTAAGTGTGGTTTAAAAATACTTCATTATCTTACTATTTTGTTTTGATTTCAGTCATTTTCATTTTATTTTGACATTTCATACCACATTAAAGGAGGTTGAGAGATAAATGTTCTTCAGAAACATACTTGCTATAGGATATGATTCCACTTTCTACACCCCCTGCATTATTTTAGCACAAATGTTAAAGTATATATTGAAATTCTTATAAGCTTGTTAAATGTTGTTGGCTGGATTGGCCTGGTCCCAATATGGGTTTATTCATTTAAATATTGTTTTTCCATATGTTTCCCCTTACTCTTTTAAAGATCTATCTAGCTTTCAGAATCTCAAATGTTCCCTCAGACACTTAGATTTTGGTGGCTTACCCCAAGGCATGAAATTCACTTACATGTAACTCCTATATCACTCTCTCACTATTTTAATATTTTGTCTTGTATTCTAGTTGACTAGCCTTATTTTTCTCTGGGTAATTATGAATTCTGTGGTAAAAACAGTATTTTACTCAGCTTTATATTGCTGCCTTATGGAGCATAGTGCTTCCTATATTGTGCTACTTAGTACATATTTGAGTTAAAGTCATTTTGTCATTGTAGTTACATGTATATAATATATGCTAGCTACTTAGTATTGCATTTCCAGGTTTCCAGATATCTCAGTATAGTTAGTATCTTTTAAACTTTGAGCCTCATAAACTATGACAGTAGCCATTATACTTTATTGTATACAATAAATGCTAGCTACATGGTATTGCATTTCCAGGTTTTCAGAGAACTGAGTATAGTTAGTATCTTTTAAACTTTGAGCCTCTACAAACTACTACAGTAGCCATTAGCCTTCCAGTATTTTATATGGAGTAGGTTAATATCTAGGAGAGACCTGAGCAATGAAATTTGATATCAGCTTTTTTGTTTTCATCAAGTAGCTTATTATGCAAGATACGTACTTAATACTTAATACGAACAGGTCCTTTCATTATGGATGCAAACTCAGATGTGTAATTGTATCATGAAAACTTTAATTTTTACAGGACTTCTATTTTTCAGATAATCCTAGTGTTTATTTGTATATTTTTTCAGTAGATTTCCCAGAAAGAGTGAAAAATGGTGATAAGCAGTATAGGTTCTTTTGCTAAATAACCTCTTAGTTGTAAAATGTGACTGCATTTGGTTTTGAAAAATCACATCGTCAGGATAATAATTTGGGTCTTACAGACCACGGACCAATGCGGTACTGCTGCTGTGACTAATTATGTACATTGTGAGATGTTTTCTGGCCTAGGGCATGATTCTTAGACATGAAAGAGGTTTATTTATTTTCTCTGTAAAGTAGCAAAATCTTTCTTGAAATCCAAGAGGAGTTATTAAAGAACAAAGCATTAGTTCTATTTAAATTTATTTGAACATTATAGATAACTTTTGAGAGACTTTTGAGAGCTTACTATTACATCCATTTACCTCTTGACAGTTTTCTAGAAAATTAAAGAACGAATGTATGTTCAAAGGACAGAGGTAGTAGTATTCTAGTATATTTCTGCTTTACATGATACTGAGCTATATAGTATAGTTCCAGGTTCCAAATTATTACTAATATTTCTATGAAGATTTAAGTTTTGATAAAATAAATGAATTTATAAAGTTTAACCTGGTTTTTATTTAGATGTGACAGAGTTTAATAGTAGGGAAAGGAAAGAGACACAGATGTAGATACTTATAATATGTATTAATACCACTGAGTGGCTCTAAACTACTATGAACTACTTTGGATGGATAGCTAAATGGGAGTTTAGCTTTATGTGGGATTTTTAGGAGTTAGTGAGAAACATGTATTTGCTAGTACTTTCAAACTAGGAGCAGGTGGACTAATTTCTGGATTGCTTAGGAAAGAAAGATCCCGGAGGCAGAGGTTCTCTTACACTACTGTCTTGTGTATGCATCAGTACAAAACGTATAGTCTGTAGCTGTCTATAGTAATTTGAGAGTAAGATACTGTTTAAAATGCAGTTTTAATTTTATGTCATGATTTAAATAATCAAAAAAATCCATTTGTTTTTTACATATGTCTGAGAAAGCCACTGTACTTTATAAAGTATGCAAAAGAGGTGTGAGAATTGCTGCCTTGGACCATGAGAGTGAGAGCTTGGAAAGAAGTTTAATAGAAGTTTTGGTTTTGATTGTTACTGAGTTTTCACATTTACTGTTGATAGCAGCCTAGATCTGAGAACCAGAATAACTGAGATTCAGCTACCATATGAATATGTACTATGTACCAAACACTGTCATTTCATTTAACTGTGATAATGCTTTGAGGCAATATTTTATTGCCATTTAGTGAATAAGTAGCTAACCTAAAAATATTTTATTTGATTTATTCAACATCTTACAGCTAGTGGAAACTAGGTGCAGCATGTTCAACTCAGGTCTCCAGAATTCAGGTAAAAAGAAAAAATTAATTTTGAATATATAAACTTAAGTCATTGTACAATTTATTTGTTTTATTTAATTTTTACCACAATCCGGTAAGGCAAATATAGTTTACAGATGAGGAAACTGAGGTTTATATGGCCTAACACAGCCAGCTTATTTCATGGTCATACTCTGAATTTGTTCGCTTAACTGTTACACTGCATGGCCATTATAATTTGGAGAGAGAATAGAAAAATTGTGTGAAATTGATTGAATCAAGATTTTTTTTTTAGGGTAAGGAATATGAGGAAACTTTGATTTTTTTTTTTTTGTAGTTATTACCAAGGTGAAAATTAAACAACTAAATTGTTTTATCCTTTCAAATAAAAATTTTAAGAGCAAATAACTTGCTTTCAAAATGAGTGCAGTTTACTATATAATACAGCGATTTTAAGAGATGGGTAGTCCTTCCCTGGGTAAAATGTAGCACTAAGAAGCTAAAGTCACTTCCGCATGAGTTCGATCCCTGTCTGCCCGGGAGGTGACCACATGGCGCAGCAGAGCTCTCTTGACCCGCCAGCTGCTCCCATCAGCAGTGCGCTTTGTCAATCAGTCTGTTCTGCTCCCTACTCTGTCTCCAGGGAAGCCTCTCGCTGCCCCTGCACCTCTGGCCTGTACCCCAGTTCTGTATGCATAAATAAATAAATCTTTAAAAAAAGAGAGAGATGGGTAAAAAAGTACAATTGAAATTCATATTGCTAAGTCGAATCCTTTTTTTTTTTTTTAAAGATTTATTTATTTGTGCGTACAGAACTGGGGTACAGGCCAGAGGCTCAGGGGTGGTGAGAGGCTTCACTAGAGACAGAGTGGGGAGCAGAACAGGCAGATCCACGAAGTATACTGCTGAGGGGAGCAGCGGGCGGGTCAGGAGAGGTCTGCCACGCCATGTGGTCACCTCCAGGGCAGGCGGGAATCGAACTCATGCGGAAGCGGCTTTAGATTCTCAGTGCTGTGCTTTAACCCGCTGCGCCACCAGGGAGGGCCCAAATCTTTTTTTTTTTAACTAAAGGAAATTGAGAGGTCAGATTACTTTTGCCAAAGTTTCATAACTCCCCAGATCCTGGATTCCAACCAAGGTAATTTAGTCTCAGACTCTTATTTTTCATTGTTCAACTGTTATAAGATAATGTGGACATTTGTGCAAAAATGGAACATTGCTATCTCTGTTAAGCTTCAAGGCTCTGATTTTTTTTTTTTAATTAAAAAGTTTATTTTTACATCATTTTGCACATTTTTTTTTCATCTCAATTGTAATCCCCACGGGTTTCCCATCACCAAAACAAGGCTCTGATTTTTGAGCCCGGTTACCACATCACATAGCCTGATTCAAAGGCAACTATTAGATTTCTGCTTCCATCCTTTTCATTTCCTGGGCTGATGGGACTTAGTATCTTTGTTGTTCCTTTGCATTATTTTTGTACATGCCCAATTGTGTAGTTGGCACTGAATAAATGTGGGATGTAGAAAAAAAATTTTAAATGTTGAAACTAAAGTATAGTCCAAAATTTAATAAGTTGACACTCAGTGTTTTTCTTCAGAAGTGTTTTTGTAGTTTTTGAATTACATTAAATATTATATACTAAATATTACATTAAATGAAATTCTAAACTAAGTCAAATAATTAAAAAGGCTGATTTATAATTCTTAGCACTTGGAGAGAAGTTTTTCTGTACCTCTGAAGAGCTTTTCTTACTTAGTCCATGAGTGTTTTAACTGTTAGATTACAATAAAGTCATGTGACACATAGTTCAATACAGAATAATAGACTAATCTATCCTGCTTTATTGTCTGCAAGTCAGGGCCCAGATACATACTTTGTAATAATTGGTTTATTTTATACAATCTTCTCTATACATTTTTCTACCATATAACTAAGATTAGAAGATAAAAAATACTGCAAACTTTTAAAAAATTGAGTTGTCTTGTGATTGAATTGTAAAGATTCTTAATATTCTGGATTCTACCTCTTTATCAGGTGATAGTATGATTTGAAAATAGATTTCCTATCTGTGGGTTGTCTGATCACTCTCTTCGTGTATACTTTGATATCATTGTACCTATTAGCTCTGCTTTTGGTGTTCTATCTAAAATCTGCAGTTAACAAATATTTATCCATATGTTTTTTTGGATGGATTGTATAGTCTTATACTTAAGTCCATGTTCCAGTTTAAGTTAATTTTTGTGTATGCTATGAGTTAAGGGTTCAGTTTTCCAAGCTCCCTTTGTTGAAGAGCCTGTACATTTCCACTGAATGGTCTTTACACAGTTGTTAACCAGGGGTTCATGGATTATTTTAGGACTCTAAATTTTAATCCATTGATAATATTTCTGTCTATGCCAATCTTACTCAGTCTTGATTACTGTAGTTTGTAAGTTTAAAATTGGGAAGTTTAAGTCCCAGTTACTTTTTTTTTTTAAAGATTTATTTATGCATACAAGAACTGCTGGGGTACAGGCCACAGGTGTGGGGTATGAGAGGATTCATCAGAGACACTGGGGAGCAGAAGAAGGTAAATACACTGAAATACACTGTTGAGGGGAGCAGTGGGCAGGTAGGAGAGGTCTGCTGTGTCATGTGGGTCACCTCCCTGGTCAGGGATTGATCATCATGCTGCAGTGGCTGTGGATAGCTTCATAGTGCTGTACTTTAACCCGCTGAGGTACAAGGGAAGACCCACTGGTTACTTGTTTTTAAAATTTTTTTTGACTATCCAGAATGCTTTGCAATTCTATACAATTTTTAGGATCTGTTTTTTTATTTCTGTACAAAAGGGATTGAGGTGGAACTATAGATTGCTTTGTGTAGTATTGACACTTTAACAGTATTAAATCTTCAACCCTGAAAACAAGAATGTCTTTCCATGCTTCTAGATCTTTAACTTCTTTCAGTAATATTTTGTAGTTTTTCAAACTTTTGTAAGCTTTTTGTAGTTTTTACATAAAATTCCTAGTGGTATTTTATGTTATTATCAATTGAATTGAACTTTTTGTGCTGTTGTGAATTACTTTTTTTTTTTTTTAATTAGTACATACAGAACTGGGGTACAGGCCAAAGGTGCAGGGAGTGAGAGGATTCACCATAGGCCAGAGGTGTGGGGTGTGAGAGGAGCAGAACAGGCAGATTGACTGAAATACACTGCTGAGAGGAGCAGTGGGTGGGTCAGGAGAGATCTGCCACAATATGTGGGTTGTCACCCCCCTTGCCAGGAATTGAACTTGTGCTGCAGTGGCTGCAACAGCTTCATTGTGCTGTGTTTTGGCTTGTTGCGCTACCAGGGTGGGCCCTGTAAACGGAATTACTTCTTAATACCCTTTTCAGACTCTTGATTGGTAATGTATAAAAATTTAATTGATATTTGTGTGTTCTGCAACTTTACACAATTTGTTATATGATTGTTTAAATGAGAGAATACTCTTTGAATTCATACCATTATTTCCAAATCTGATTTTATTTTAAAATTAGGGTTTAGGATGTTGTTTCCTTTAACTTCTTTAAGCTTTATTTTTATAGCTGTTTTTTTATAGCTGTTTTTTAAATATTGTAAATCTTGAGAGTAGTGATTAACCTGCTTTATTTATAGTTCATTATCCATTTACATATTAGCATTATTATTTTGAAAATTTTGTAGAACGTTGCTGAAAACAATTTAAAAATTCTTGGCATTAGTGTAAATTCTGTGAAGTGTTTACAATCACATCACAGTTTGAATATCACTTAAAATGATTTTTCTTTGTGGCTTAGCTATTTGGTATATAGTTAAATTTGTTCATTTGTAGATTTTGGAAAATAGCCTAATTTTTATTATGATTTAACTTTTTCTGATCACATAAGATATTTACATGGTTCCAAAACCAAAACTACAATGTGAAATATAATTAGAAAATCTTTTGTTTCTCCCTCTTCCATAGTTCTTTTTAAAATTATTTTTAGGTGCGCTCAAAAAACTAAAGTACACAAACTTATTCCAGTTTCTCTCTCTTCCTTAAATAAAACTTAGACTTTGTTATGCTGTTTTTTGTTTTTTTGCTTTTTTTTACCTAACAGAAACCCTAGAAGTTTTACTATATGGCATTCTTCCATATTGGTGGTAGACATAATATAGGGAAATTTTGGTGGGACCAAGTGCTTGTTTCCTCTCTAGTTCTGAAATTTAAAAGTACATCACTTTTCATTTTTATCAAAGAAGATACTACCCTGTCATAAACATTCAAAAAGTATAGACATACGCATACTAAAAAATGTAGTTTTCTCTGACCATTTGTTTATTCCTCTCTCTAGAAATTACTAAAATTAATCCTAAATATTTTTCTAGGAGTATATAGAACATTCACATGCTAGTTCACATGAGGGGTTTATCTTAGTGTTCTGCACCTTCATTTTTAATGTAATTTCAGTTGAGCTTTAAATTTGGATAATGAAAAAGATCGAGTATATAAGACTCTAAAAGTGATTTTTTTTCAAAAAAGTGATTTTTAGTGATTCCCCTCTTGTTTTACTAGTGTATTTTGAGTATGTATGTGTAACTTTCTAAATATTTTGTATTATAGTAGTAATTACTGTTTTAAAATTCAAAAAATAGTATGTAGCTATATTCCTCTTTACTTTCTTCTTGAACTCAAATTATATTTGAGAAGAAATTGAGAAAAATTTCATTGTTGTTATCTAATGTGATTTAATACTATATGTAAATTCACATAAAGTTAGGGTGCACATTAACTACTAGGGTTCATTGTGAGCTCCATAAAAGCAGAGAAAAAATCTTGACTATCTTTTTCATCACTGGGTCCGTAGCACCTCGGACAGCAACTTGTCCTACAACTTCTCACTCTGTCACATTTATTTTGGCTGTATAAATTATAATTGGATCACATGAATCTATACAAATTGGTATGTTTCATTTTTTTCCAGTTAATTTATCATGGAAGTCAATACTTAAATGTCTACATTATTTTTGTTTTAGTGTAAAATTTATTTATTTATTTATTTTATTTTATTTTTTTAAAGATTTATTTATTTGTACATACAGAACTGGGGTACAGGCCAGAGGCTCAGGGGCGGTGAGAGGCTTCACCAGAGACAGAGTGGGGAGCAGAACAGGCAGATTGACGAAGTACACTGCTGAGGGGAGCAGCGAGCGGGTCAGGAGAGGTCTGCCACGCCATGTGGTCTCCTCCGGGGCAGGCGGGAATCGAACTCATGCGGAAGTGGCTTTAGCTTCTCAGTGCAGTGCTTTAACCCACTGCGCCACCAGGGAGGGCCGTAAAATTTATTTTTTATTAACTTTTTAAAATTGTTTTTATTGAGATAGCAGTTTTACAATACTGTATATGATTTAGTGGTGTAGGCCCATACCTCTTTAGATGTATGTTACCACGTACACCGTGCCTACCACCAAAGCACCCATAATCCTCCTCCATAGGCCACTTCCCTCTCCCCCCATTTACTCTACTTCCCACCTCTCTTCTGGTTGCATCAGTATTACAGTTAATTTGTGGATTTGTTTTGTTTTACTTTTTCTGTTCCTTTGTGTCGTTTCTTTATATTCTACATATGAGTGAAATCATTCATTATTTTGTCTTTTTCCTTCTGACTTAGCATAATCACCTCTAGTTCTATTCTAGTTCTATTCATGTTGCAAATATCAAGGTTTCCTTTTTTTTTTATAACCAAGCATTATTCTACTACTCTATTTTGCTATCTACTCATATATTCATTGGTTAGCTTGACCATTAAATTAGTGGTGTGAGACCCTCCTTTGTGGCACAGAGGGTTAAAGCACAGCCCTAAGAAGCTAAAGCTGCTTCAGCCCTAGTCCTCAATCCTCAGGCCTGGAAGTGATCCATCCACATGATGCGGCAAACCTCTTCTGGCCCGCCCACAGCTCCCCTTAGCAGAGTACTTTATTGATCTGCCTGCCTGTTCTGCTCCCCACTCTGTCTCTGGTGAATCCTGTCACCGCCCCTGCACCTCTGGCCTGTATGCATAAATAAATAAATCTTTGGAAAAAAAATAGTGGTGTGATGAACATAAAGATGTATAATCTCTCTTCAAATACTTTATTCTTTTAAAAGAATGTATTGTGGATACTACATATATATATATGTACATATATATATTAGGGAGTTTTAAAGGCTTTAATTTTAACCTTAGACTTCAGCCTGCTTAAAACTTTGGCGCTAGTGTTTTCTTTTTAAAATATTGGTCATAGATAGTTGTTGGAAGGTAATAATGGAATGATTGTACATAACTTCTTTAAGTGTAAAAACATTTTTATGTTGAATGGCAGTGTATGTGTGTTTAAAGTGTATAATATCATTTAAACAAATCTAATAAGATACGACCGTTCTGACAATGAACATTGGAGTAACGCACTTTAAAACATTAACAAGCAAGTCAAACAGAAAAAAAAAGTAGTCAATGTATGAAAGAGTGTCTAATGTAGTTGAAGAAACAAAAATAAAATCAGATAAATTTATGCCTTGTTGTGCCCCAATCAAATTGGTAAAGGTTAGAATATTTGGTGATAAAGGTTTTTAGAGAGAAACTGCTGAAGGAAAATAAGTTTGTATATTTTGTCTGGAGGGAAGTTTGGCAAAGTTTCAGAAATTTTTGTGCAGCTTAAGGGGAAAATGCTCATTTTTAAGATACAGATAAATGTATATGCAATTTTAATCTTGGGACTAACATAAAAGTACTTAAAAAGCACTTTCTCCATACCCATGCATTATAGCAATCCTGTGATACTTGTGGAATAGTATTAAAAGTGATGAATATAGAACTAGTAAGAATGAGTGAAAACAGCACATTGCAAAGGAGATGTGTAGATAGATTGTACTGACAAAATATAAAGTAGAATTTCTTTATACTGTACTGTAATCCTGGATTATATTTATAACCACTTACTCAAATGTGTTATTTTTGTTATCTTTATTTCTAGTTTTTCTACATATTCAGCATACATCTAACAATAAATCTGAGTTATTTTTTCATGTCTTTTGATTTTGTAAAAGGATTTTCTCCAAGATACCTATAAACAGTAAACCTATAAACCTATATACCTTCAAAGTGGAGATCCATTAGCAAAAGTAAAACCTATCGATAATTGCTAATAGACTTACTTTATTTTCATGTTGTTATAATCAGGAATTTTTGCTGGTAGGATTTTAGTAACTTTTGTAATTATTGTTTTACTTTCTTAAGAACTGATTTCTCTCAAATCTTCTGACTGTTATATTTTCAGGCTTGCTTCTACTTTTTTCAGGATTTGAGAGAATGAGTTCACTAGTTTACTGTTAATGAACCTGATCTAAGAAGTTTTAAAATTGGGCCAGTTCTGTGTAGTTCTATCTCTAAGACCTTGTTAAAATGTTTTGCTCTCTGGGGCCTTCTTCGACCCCCTTATTTAAAAAATTGCAGCTGCTGCCTCTGACCCTGAACTTCCCTATCTCAGCATTTTTTTCTTTTTGACACATCATTTTGTAAAATATAATTTACTTAATTTTGTATCTGTTTTTCCTTCTGCGGTTTAAGATGTAAGTTCCAGTGAGTGCAGGGATTTTTATTTCTTTAGTTTATTGTGTCATTCCAGAGCTCAGAACAATGCCTAGCACATGATGGATATTCAATACATATTATTTGAATAGTGAGTAGTGGGAACTGAGTATTAATGGGTGATTGAATGATCTATTTCGTTGATGGAGGTGAAATTAGAGTTCCATAGTTGTTTCGTGGTTTGACTGTTTCATTGTGAGTCTGGTAGTGAATTAAATACATTTACAAATTTTCTGAACTTATTTCTGAATAGCCCCAGAACAATGATTATTTAATTATTAATTTTAATGATAGTATGCATTAGCTATTCGTAAATGAATATCAAAAAGGCTAATAAGTTGCATAGGAAAGAAACCTTTTGGGCTCTCCTTGGTGGTGTAGCTGGTTAAAACACAGCACTATGAAGCTATCGAAGCCACTGTAGCATGAGTTTGATTGATCCCTGGCCAGGGAGCTGACCCACATGGCATGGCAGACCTATCCTTACCTTCCCGCTGCTCCCCTCAGCAGTGTGCTTCATTTGTCTGCCTGTTCTGTTCCCCACTCTGTCTCTGGCGAATCCTCTCACCCCCCCCCCTGCACCTCTGGCCTGTACTCCAGTTCTGAATGCATAAGTAAATAAATAATAAAAAAGGAAACCTTTTAGCTTGCTGTGAGATTCTGGCTTCTTGATCCTCGTGAGGATCTCTTGTTCTCTTGACTTTCAGATTCATTCTAGGGTCTTTGCGTTTTTTAGCTATCTTTCTTTGGAAATAAGTTGTGAGGAAGTGAGTTGGATAAAATTTTCTGCATGATTGCTTTTTTGAAATCAAAACTGTTGTTGAATGTTAGTTAGCACCACAGTTTTGTGTGAAGACTTGATAATGAGACTCATTAAAGAGACAATGTTTAGGTGTTTCAAAGTCTCTACTTTTACTCCTCCAAAACTAATGCCTTTTACTGTATGCTAGACTTCCTGCTAGACTCCTGATGAGGATACAAAAAATCAGCTTAAATTAATTTCAATCTAAATTAAAAGTGACAGTGAGCCGAGCCATTAATTGTTTAGAAAAAATGCATAATCATATAATTTTAATAAGTTTGCTATTGAGCTAGAATTTGTTTTGAAGTACTAGCATTTATTATATACTGTATCTTATACTCCTTACGTGCTTTATTCTTTCAATTTAGTACTTTACAACAATCATGATATGAATTATTAGTAATTTATAAATAAAGTTTCAGAGAAGTTCTGTAACTTGCTTAAAGTTGAAACTTGAGAGTTGTAGATTTCAAATTAAGTCTATTCATGCTAAAGCTTGTAAGTGTTTTTGTGACACCTCAAATACAAAGGAAACATTTTTTTTTAATTTGTAGATAATGTTAATTAACAAGATGCATGACATTTGAAAACTGCAATTTTTTTTACCCAAATAGAATTTCCTACTTTGAACCAGAGAATTTAAAAATAAAAATGTTTATTCTAATTTAAAATAAAATGTTTATTATAGAAAAATACACACAATTAACATAACGAGAAACAAAAACACAAAATGGTAGATAGGGTGGGGAGATAGTTCTGTTGATACTGGTCCATAACAATACAGTTTGAGTTCCAGAGTCAGTGAGATGTGGTATTAAATACAGGTTCCACCACCTAATAGTTTTTTTATTTGAGGTTTTCAAATTACTAAATATCAGTTTGCAGATGAGAGATTAAGGTTTAGAAAGGTCAGCTTACATCAAAGAGTTTTGAAGTTTAAATGTGATGACAAAATTCCAGGATCATCCTAGTTATTTACATGTAGATCTATTATCTTTTACTAAAACAAATCATGAAAAATTATAACTATTTAAAAACCCTTTAACAGTCTAACTCATCAGACATATTTCCACATAATCACAGTATTTTAAATCATCAGATAATAATTAATCCATACAATGGAATGCTTTAATTTCTTCAGCCATTTTTTTCTTGGTAGACAGTTGTAGTTTCTAGTTTTCTGTAATTATAATAATGTTTCAATGAATATTAGTATATCAGGACTTTGCATGTTTTTATCCCTTTAGAATAGAGTATGAGATTGAGAAATCTGTACTTTTAAGATTTCTGAGCCAGGTTGTTGGCTTGCCTTCTGAGAAGTTGTGATTATGCATACTTTTTTTTTTTTAAGATTTATTTATTTATGCGTATAGAACTGGGATATAGGCCAAAGGTGCAGGGGCAGTGAGAGGATTCACCAGAGATAGAGTAGAGAGCAGAACAGGCAGATCACTGAAGGTACACTGCTGAGCAGCCTGCAGCTCAGGAGAGGTCTGCCAGCCATGTGGATCACCTCCAGGCCGAATTTTGAACACACACTGAAGCAGCTGTGGCTTGCTTGTATTGCTGCATCCTAACCCGTTGCACCACCATGGAGGAACCCGATTCTGTGTATTTTTAACAATACTTTAGGTGGCTACCATTTTCTTGTAGTCATACTGGAACAGGCGTTGTAATTTTAAAATGTCACTGTTAATTTCATCATTTTTAATTTACGTTGCCTTGATTACTAGTAAGTTTGAAGGTTCTTTGCTATATGCATATTGGCAGCTTGTTTGTTACACTGTTCAGCCACTAATTTTCATACCTTCATTTACATTTTGGAGAGGATTTGTCTTTGCCTTATTGGTGTTTAAAGAGCTCTTTGTATTATGAACCCATTGTTGATGCAGTTGGTATTTTTCCCCAAATTGTCAATTTTTCTTAATTTTGGAAGTATAGGAATTTAAAATATTTATGTTAATGTCTGTTTGTTTTTTAGTTTTGGGCCATACTTAGAAAGAGAGGCCTGTCCCTCCCCAAACTATAAATTGATAGCTGTCAAAAATTTTTGTTCTTTAAAAAAAAAAAAAAGACACAAAAAAACACTATTTCAGATACCAGTGAGTACTTTTTTTTTTAACAATAATATAATAGTTTATTTTTACATCATTTTGTGCCTTTTTTCATTCCAGTTGTAATCTCCATGGGCTTTCCATCACCTAATCACCTGTGCGCCATCACCATAGTCCAGTGCATTTCCCCCATTTTTGATCCCTTCTCCATTCCACCCCCATAAAATGTCTCGTATATAGTTGTTCATTATTATTATTATTTTCTCCTCTGGTCCTTTATACTCCTGCTATGAGTGACCAGTGAGTGCTTTTTAATGTGGCTTATACCTAGGTACTTGCCACACTAGAAATTAAAACTGGGAAATGTGTAAATATTTATTAATTTGTATGAAACAGTAAATCCTTTACATGTTAACATAAACAACATCTTAAATGGAAACTTAGGTTTCCAAAATTAAAAATATTGAGAAATATGACACTTTTTCAAATCTCTGACTTAATACATGATAACAGAATTGCAGAATTTGTCTCTGCTTTTAATTTCTGTATCTTATTTCATGACATTTTTTCTTTGGAAAATTTAATGTATAATGGAAGTCATAGTAAAAAAGAAAATGTCATCCTGTTGCTAGGAAAATAGTTTAGACCTTAGGAAACACATAAAGGGTTCACTGATAGGTTCATTTTTATTTTTATGACAATTTAAATCTGGATTGAATTTGAATATAAGTTTTTAACATTGCCTCATCTTTACTCACCATCTCACAACTTTTGGTAAAAGATCTATTGTCATTAAATACTTGACTGATTAGGATGAAAATATAAACGTGTCCACCTTTTCCATTGTTAACTAGGTGAACTTTACTGTTCATTTAAAACGGTAGTCTTAGTCTTTGCCTTATGTTGTATCTCTATTTTGGTATATTCTCTTAGATTTATGATATATTTTCTCAATACCAACTTGCATTTGTACAGTATGTTGTTTTAAAAACTTATAAACTTTCATTCATGTTAATTATGGCATTTTGCTTTAAAAAAATGCTTATTCAGTATTTATGAAAGTGATACATAAATATTCTAGGATATTTAAAAGATACATAGAAGAATAAACAGGAAAAGAATATTTTGTCCCTGATTAATCGGTGCTGATAATGTGCTGTTACTACTGTACTGTGATGGAAGTTATTTCAGTATTGAAAAATGGTAGCAAGTTGAACTATACATAAGTTTCTTCTTCACTGTAAATAATTTGTATGATTTTTGATGTGTTGTTAAGCTTTTTGGGATTTATCACTTACCAGACTAGTGCTGACTATTCTTTGTTTCTTAGGCTTTGGATTAAAAAGAATGAGACATAATTTTCTATGTCACTGCGTTTTCAGGTTCACGAAGAACATACACATTTTTGATAAGTACTATGATAGCCATAATGTAGAGCCACATGTATTATAATACCAGTATTATGAGAGAGCCTAAGCAAGCTATTAAGAAGTGTTGGGGGAGTGAAGAGCAGATTTGAAAAGATTAAAGTTGTACAATTTGATGATTTATTTGACTGGCTGAATGGAGAGGAGGGAGGCAAGAGTGATTCCTACATGTTTGATTTGAAAGCTGGGGTTCATAATGATGTCTACTAAAATAGGGGCTATCTACCTCTCAAAACAAAGTAAAACCCCCTGTATATTGCACTGAGTTCATTTGTGGCCATGTGAGTTTGAGGGGCCTGGAAATATTCAGGTGGAGATGTGTGGGAGGTAGTGGAAAGCTGCCAGGAGAGTTGTGTGGGCTAGAAGTTAACAGTGTAGTATAAGTGCTAGAGCAGAGGTAAAGACCATGCTTCGAGTTCCTTTTTTCAATAGTTTATTTTTCCATCATTTTGTGTATTTTCCCATCTCAGCTGTAATTCCCTTGGCCTTCCCATCACCAAATCACCCATGTGCCATCACCAAAGTCCAGTGCATTTCCCTCTCCCCACTGTTTTTGATCTCATTCCTCATTCCACCCTCATAAAATGTCTCTGGCATATAACTGTTCATTATTACTATTATTATTTTCTCACCTTGTCCGTTATACTCCTGCCTCTTGCTATGACTGAAACCATTCAGTTTTTTCCTCTTTTTTTGGGCCTATTTCACTACATGCTTCGAATTCTTAACAGGGAAAATGTGGCTGGGGACATTCCAGTATTTGAGGAGATAGAAGAAAATGATTATAGCAAATATAAATAAATAAATAAATAAAATAAAACAGGTGAAATAGAAGAATAGTGATGTGGTAGGCAGTGGAACAGAATTTAAAAGAGGAGGTTAAGGGAGAAAAACACCTGAAATCTTAAATCCTGCTTGAAAGGATAAACAAAACATGAACATTTTTTATTAGATTTAGGCATTGATGACTAGCAAAAAGCTTAACTGGGATATTGCATATATAGAAGCCATTGCAAAGAGGATGAAGATGGTGCAGAAGTAATTGGCTGCTCTGAGAAATGTGTTTTGAGGCTGAGGAGTACAAGTTATAAAAGCATAGGTGTTTCGAATGTTTGTTTTTTGATGATTCTTCAGTTGTGAATATTAGTTACTTCACTCTTCTATTGAAGGATATAAGAACTGCTCCATTATAAAATATAACAACTTAGGGCTATCTGATATAATCATGTAGCTTTTTAGTAGTTATTTTCATCTTTATCTCTCTGTGTGTATGTTTCTGTTCCCCCATCTCTTCCTAGCAGTAATACCAACTATTCCTACAAATGTGCTGCATCTAACTAATTGTGAACTGGGAAGTCTGTATTAATAATTTGTAAGGGAAATCTGGGGATTGTGTCTATGAATCTTAGTCTGTGGTATTTATGGTTTTCTTCTGCTATTTCACTTAGTGTAGAGCTCTGTAGTTACATTGTTTTAGAATTCTAATTTTAACAATTATTAACTCTTGAACAAATGATTTTTAAAACTTGACTATCTTTAAAATGATGATTACAGTACTTACCTCACAGAGCCTCTTTTGTGGAGTTTATATGATGTAATGCATGAAAAGCAAAATTTGGCACAGAGTAGATAGATTCAGTAAATATTAACTGTTAATAATTATATCCTGTCTATTTCCAGGGTTCTGATTTTTGCAGCTCAGTGTTTCTGGAAGTCTTGATTAGTGGGGTGTTACCATATTTGAAAAAGGAATAGATTGAAAGTCTTTCTATAGATTTTATGTGTCTGGGAGGACAGGAATTCACAGCATATATGAACAAGGAGACTTATTTTCAGATAGGTTGGTTGGTATAACTCTTGAGGGAGGTTTTTCTCTAGAGGCATTTAGAAACACTACATTTCTTTGGGAGGGGGGTCTTTAATTCCTTTATTTTTTGATTGAATACTAAAAAGTACTTAAAACTGAGGAAGGGCTTACAAGATGGCCTGGACTTATGGTAAGAGATACACTGTTTGGGGGGGAGGCAGAGAGAGAGCAAGAGGGAAGGTGGGGCTATTATGAACTAGCTATTTAACATAGGAAATTAATGTAACATAGTGAAACTCATGAACTTGAAGGCTTAGTATCAGAATTACAGGGTAACCTGTAATTTAACCCGGGGCAGTACTGTACAACAGGAAGTTTGGGTTTGTGCCATGATCTGGGAAAGCCTGTATTCACTTTTTTTTATTATTATTAAAGATTTATTTATTTATGCATACAGAACTGGGGTACAGGCCAGAGGTGCAAGGGCGGGGAGAGGCTTCACCAGAGACAGAGTGGGGAAGAACAGGCAGATCAACAAAGTACACAGCTGAGGGGAGGGGTGGGTCAGGAGAGGTCTGCCACGCCATGTGGTCTCCTCCGGGGCAGGTGGGAATCGAACTCATGCGAAAGTGGCTTTAGCTTCTCAGTGCTGTGCTTTAACCCGCTGCGCCACAAGGGAGGGCCTGTATTCACTTTTTACATGAGATTTGTGCTTTTAAAAGAGACAGAATCTTATCTAGGGTGTTTGTTGACCTTCAATTTAATCTCTCTTCCTTCTATCGAATAAATTATACTATCCTTTTAAATGTTTTAGAGTCCTGTTAAGAATTTACATGTTTTGGCATAGTAAAATTTACTACTCTTGATCTTAGTCGAATGGCCGAGAAGCAATTGGCATAGTAAAATTTACGTTTTGGCATAGTAAAATGTTAGTGGATGGAAAATCCTGTTTTGTTGTTTTTGTGAATGTATGAGTAAGTTGGTCCTGCTATTGAACTTCTCTAACACCCACAGACCTCCCCTTTATAAAGAAGAGGAACATTAATAATGTTTAAAAATAGTAAACTAATTTGTTTCCTTCTGAGAATTTTTCTGAATGTGTTGCTCGTATTTAAAGTTTAATGCTGCTAAACCCACACAACAATTTTCACTTGTTTTAAATGCCACAAGAACAGACTTTACTTTTATTGATAATGGTTTTGTAAAAAAACTATGTTAAATTCAGTAATAATTTGAGAAATTATTAAAGGTTTCATTGCCTCTTAAAAAAATCTACTTGCATGTCTCTCCATGTCTGTAGTCATGCCAAAAGTCTCATTACTGCCTTGGTTCTTGCTTTGCATACAGAAATAGCCTCTTAATAATAACGAATGTGTTGGCGTTGGAAGTAATAGGTCAGTGACTTGACCATTAAAGCAGTAATAGTTTTTCATTGAGGGAGAAGAATAGCTGACCTATCTGTCATCTGTTGAAATATGTTAGATGCTTGTCAGTGGGAGGTCAGTTTACTATTTTATGACTTGTTGAAGTAAGGTTTTTTTGCTTTGTATTTAAAAGTTGCGCTTATTGTATGGTATTTTTGAAAATTAAGTCACAGTTGTAACTCCTGGAAAATTTAGAAATTCCTGGTGAATTTCTATTACTTAAAAAGAAGAAAGCTAATTTCAGTTAGCATAAAGAAGCATCCCTTCCAACTATAGTCACTTGCTGTCATGTGGTAGTTTTCCAAAGACAGGCTATGTTATAAAATATGCATTTATATTTTTAATAGTTTAAAGTTGCTATAATTTTAGGGAAAAGGGTGGTTATGACTTAGTAGGTGGGTTTTCAAACCCCCAGTCATAAAGTAACTAGGAATTTACTAGTTAAGTTTTCTTTAAGTATGGGTAATAATTATAAAAACTAAACCATACTGAACAAATTAATATTTGATCACATAATATTTGATCTACCTTTTATGCTAGATTAATGACCTTTTTCCTGTTATTACTATATCATTAATATGTTCGTTAGCTATGCTATATTACAAAAGACTCCAAAACTTGGTTTACCACAGGCAACATTTATTACTGCTTATGAAACTTTGGATTAGTGGGGTAGTTCTGCTGACCAGGGCCAGTCCTAAGTGACCTTTGAATGGCTTGCCTATATTTCTCATGGCTTAGTTGCAGATTGGCTCAGGCTAACTTATCTGGAGTTGACTCATTCTCAATGTTTAGAAGTTTGTTGGATGTCAACTGGGGTAGTAGGTGTATCAGGGCATGAATCTTCAGTCAGTCGGGGTGGCTGAGTTGGTTTTGTTCCATAATAACTGCATATTTCCTGGAGAAAGGTGTGAAAGTATGTAGCAGTTCTTGAGGCATAAACACAAAGCTGGAAAATAACATTTTTCACTTCCTTCTTTTGGTGAAAGCATGTTACTGGGCTATGTTCAAATTAAAGAGATGGGGGAAGGCCTGGAAAGTTATATGGTGAAAGTATCAATATATGGAGACCTGAAAAATTGGGGAAATATTTGTAGTCAGTATTCCACATTTACTATCATGCTTTTCACAAACGACCCTATGATAAAGCCTTATTTTAGTGATAAGCACAAAGGTACTCCACTGAGTGTCTGTGCTGTACTGTATTTACAGCAACTTTCATCTTATTTCCTTCACCGTTACAACTTTGCACATAATGCACATGGGTTCCCTAATTAAACAGTTGAACTGTGCCCTGTATAGTTTAGAAAACTAGAAGAGACTCCTTCAGTGATCCTGTTGTCTGTTTTAATCTGATTGAAATGTTCTCCTTTTCTTTGGAGTTTTTTTATAATATGGATTTGCATAATGCAATTCAGTTTTATTTCCCAGTGTTCAGTTCTCTGACTTGCCCATTGATTTTTCTCCATCACTCTTAAAAATTGTGATGAAGTTGATGTAACAAAAAGTTAATCACTCTAAAATTTGTACGTCAGTGGCATTCAGTACATTTACAACATGCAGCCACGACCTTTATCAAGTTCCAGAAACATATTTTCATCACCTTGGAAGAAAACTCCATATATCCCATTAGCAGTTGCTACCCATTCTTTCCTTCCCTGAGCTCCTGGCAGCCACCACCAATATGCTTTTTTTTTTTTTTTTTTGGTCTTTATGGATTTGCCTATACTGGTATGTAATTTTTAAAAAAAAAAAATATGCATCTGTTTATGTTCTTTTGCCTAGGAAATCATAAACCTATTAATCTGTTTCAGTGTTGGACTCTATTTTTTTCCTTTCTCACAGAGAGTATATATTGTAATCTAGCTACAAAGACTCCCTTAGAACTTTACTACACTGTGAAAATTGCTCTGCTGTCTCTCAGATTTTTCTTTTTCAGTCTTTCCTGTAGGGTGAAAAGCCCCCTTTTCCCATTCCTCACAATGTTTCTGTTTTACTCCACCCCTTTGTTCTTAACTACACTGCATTCTTTCTAGGTGATATTCACTACTGCTGTGACCAAATCTAGATCTCTTCAGAGTTCTAGAACTATTGGAATGATCACCTGGATGTTCTACAGCTTTTTCAAATGGAGCATGTTAACACTGAAATAATTTTCTCTCCTCTCTTTCATGCTTTCCTTAAAATGAAACCTCAATATTGCTCAGCCTCCTATTTAGATTGGCAGTGGCACCATCATTCACAGTGATTCTTGGGTTTGGTCCCAAGATCTAGAGTTGGGTCCCTGTAGAAAAATTCTCCAGCTGTAGCATACTTCTAGTCCATCTCACCCTCTAAATTTCCTAGAATCTATTTTCATTTCTGCATTCATCACTTTAGTTTAAGACCTATCACTCTACATAGACGGGATCAAGATAATCTCTAAATAAGAAAATAAGCCAAAAGGTAACAGGGACTTCATACCTCGAGTGTAAACTTTCTAAGGAGAGTAATTAGTTTTGCTCCTATCTGTACCAGTGCTTAGTGCAGTGCCTGCCATATAATAAGTGTACAACAATTATTTATTGGATAAATTAGTTAAAAATTACTTGATTGTCTACTATAAACCATTTGTATGTTACACAGGTGCTGTTTTCCATATTAATTACTGAAGATAGATGGTAAATTTTACCTTACTAAAATTGTGAGTCTTTGACATTCAATATGATATACAGACCAATTTTTTTTTAAAAGATGTATTTATTCAGACAGAACTGGGGTACAGGCCAGAGGTACAGGGAGGTGAGAGCATTCACCAGAGACAGAGTAGGAGCATAGGCCACCTCTGGGGCTGGGGGTTGAACTCACACTGAAGTGGCTACAGCTTGCTTATAGTGCTGTGCTTTAACCACTAGGGAGGGCCATACAGACCAATTTTAAGAAAAGGAAATTTAATAATTTACATTAGGTATTTTTTGCTTGCTGGTTATTTGGTCATAAAAATTAGGAAATACAGGCAATTTGCTACCAGTGGCAGCCTGCTACTGTATTGTCTGCTTGAGAGTATCTGATTCTTGTAGTTACCTCAAATTTTTAACTTAAACATTTGAAGAGCTTTCTGAATACTTCAGACAATTGCAAAAGACTAAGTGATTTTGCTCTCATCTAGAGAATTGTGTTAGAAAAGAAATTAGCATACTTGACCAGGTGAGGACAATTGAGGTCTTTTGTAATTTTTAGGTTATTACTTAAAACAATAAAAATTCTTCTGTATCTTAAGAAGCACGAAGTTTGTAAATTATTTTAATGCAAGTTTATACTCACATAGAGAAGTTTCAAGGTGAAAGTGACCATTGTATTCTGCTTTATGCTCTTGTCTGTCAAATCTGCATTTTACCTTTGTAGAAACTCGAGTGCAAAGAAGTTATTTTACATGCTAGTTTAATGTAAAGCAGTGATCAAACTTGGCATCATGTGGACAATAGAGTCACGTGGCTAATTTTATAAGCATATACTCGTTAGGGTCCTCCCAAAGGCTTCTATTTTTATTAGATTTGGAATAGAGGTCAGGTTTATGTAATAAGATAGTGAAATGAAAGCAAAATAACAGCTCAAATCTACTCTGTCTCCTTAAAATTTTAATAAGAATAAGGTTTCCATGTATCAATAAAGTTACACCCATTTTACTTGGCTTAGAAACATTGTGCTATATAATACCCCCCCCCCCCTTTAAAGTAATAGATTTAATTTTTAGAGGAGTTTTGGATTTGCAGAGAGTATACAGAAAATTCTCATGTACTTCCTCTCCTTGTGTGATATATATGTTAAAACTGATAACCAATATTGATAGATTGTTACTAAGTTCATAGTATATTAATCATAATTACCATTTGCCCCGCCCCCCTTTTATTAGGTTGTTCTGTGACTTTTGACAAATACATGTTATTTGATTTTATTTTTTCCAGAATGTCATATAGTGGGATGATATAGTATTTTTTAGACTCTATTGTTTGACTTACCAACATGCATTTTTAAGGTTCCAGCATCTTTATGGCCTGATAGCTCATGTGTTTTTATTGCAGACTAATAGACCATTAAATGAATATATTGAGGTTTATCTGCTTACCTGTTGAAGGACATCTTGGTTGCTTCTGCCTGTGGGCAAATATGATTAACTTACTGCAAACATTTGTGAATAGATTTTTGAGTAGATATAAGTCATCAGCTCTTTCGGGTAACTATCCATGAATATATGGTAAGATGTATAGTTTTGTAGTCAACTGCCAGTTTTTTTCAGTGAATTACAGTTCTGCATTTTCAACAGCATTTGCAATCCTGTTTTTCCATAACCTCTCTAGATTTTGGTGTTTTGGATTTTAACTATCCTGATAGGTTTTTATAATGGTATGTTACTGTTATTTAACATTTGCAGTTCCTGAATGATATATGATCTTGAGCATCTTTTCATACGCTGATTTTCTATTTGTATCTCTTTGTGAAGTGTCTGTTCACTAAATTTAGTTCACTAAATTTAATGAAACTAAAATTAGTGAAAATTAGTGAACTTTGATGAATTAATTTTTGTCTGTCTTTTGTTTATTCGTATAAAATATTTTAGAAATATTTTGGTCCTAAACCATATGCAATCTTGTAAGCTGATATCACCTCAATAAACAGCAATAAAATCTTTTGAAAAGTGCTGAAATGAAGTATCTTATCCTGACCTCTTTTACATTTCTGAGCACTCTGATCCTTGTAATTTTTACATTGTGAACTATCTTTAAATTTGACCACACTGTCAAGCTTAAAGATAGTTGAGATTATTAATATTCAATTAAATATTCGTTGTAGTAATATTATGTTTCCGATGAGTTGAAGGGATGTTATTGCAATTTATTGCATATGAGACCTATGGTGGTAAAAAGCCTTGTGTGTTTGTTAATTCAACAAAGCTATTGGAAGTGAATGATATTAAGGGGAAGACTTTCATGGCTTGAGAATCAAATCAGACCTTGTAGAGTGTTGTAGAACATATTGAAGCCTTTCAAGTCTTTTCAATTAGTGTAATGAGACTGGTATAATCCTAAAGTGGGGAAATGGTGCTTTCTACTCCCTGTTTTACAGACAGCCACCTCTTGTTCAGTGCAGGGTGTCCCTCAATATACCACGGTGAAGATTGGAGTGAATGGATTTGGCCAGATTGAACATGAGGCTGTTCTCTCTGGCAAAATGAATATTGTTGCCATTAGTGATCTATTATTTGACCTGAATTTCATGGTGTACTTGTTCCAGTATGATTCCACCATGGCACATTCAGTGGCACAGTCAAGGCTGAGAGGGGAAGCTTGTCATCACTGGAAAGTCTATCACCCATTTACTAGGAGTAAGATCTTGCTAGCAATTAGGGTAATAATGCCAGTGCTGAATATGCTGTCAAGTCCACTGGTTTCTCCACTACCTTGGAGAAGCTGGGACTCAGTTGATGGGCAAGGCCAAAAGGATCATCATTTCTGCCGCTTCTGATGCCCCATGTTTGTGATGGGCATGAACCATGAGAAGTACAGCTCCATTAGGTTGTCAGCAATACCTTCTGCACCAAGTGCTCGACCCCCCCCCCCCATCAGGTCAGGGTCATCCATGACAACTTTGAGATCATGGAGGAACTCATGACCACGTTCCATGCCATCACTGTCATCTAGAAGCCACAGAAGGCTCCTATGGAAAGTAACTGAGGGCCCTTCCACTTCTAATGCATTGCCAAGGATGTTGTGAGTACAGTCATCTTTGAGCTGTGAATGGGAACCTGACTAGCATGGCCTGCCTTCTCACCATTTCCAGTTTGTTGGCTGTGGTTCTGACCTGTCACCTGAGAAAGTTGCTATATAACGATTATATCAGAAGGTTGTGAAACAGGTGTCACACGGCCCGTTCAAGGGCCTCCTGGGCTACACTGAGGTCTCAGTTGCCTTCCACAATTCCCACTGTGATACCCCTCCTCCACCATTGATACTGGGGTTGGCATTGGCCTTGATGAGCATTTTGTCAAGCTTATTTCCAGTGAATTTGGTTATAGCAACAGGGTAGTTGATTTCATGGTCCACATGGCCTCTAAGGAGTCAAAATCCCCTAGGCCACAATGAGAGCACAAGAGGAAGAGGGGCACCTGGGAGTCCATCCTGCACTGGCCCAAACACACTGAGAATATCCTTACCTATCACAGTTCCATCCCAAATCCCATGGAGAAGAAGAGTTTAGGGAGCCCTGCCTGGTTAAAATAAATACACTGTACCCAGCATGTAAGAATGCATAAATAAGTAAGACAATAGGTCTCAAGTGATAACAATTAAATAGATACCATGTATTTAAAGTACTGGAAATCCTAACTACAATTGGGAGAACATAGAGCCCTGGACGTAAGAGAAAGGAGCAGTTTTAGGAAATCTAACATGTAGAGGTTGGTAGTAGAGGAACCAGTGTAGAAATCAGGATTTTGTTGTTGTGTTTAATGACAATGATTCCTGAAATGGCAAGGAGGGTATTTTGAAGTGTGTGGAGAATTTTCAAATAGTATAAGCTGAGTTCTGGGATTTATGGAGGTACTGTCCCTTAGGGAAGTTATGTTTTCCTTAAAGTCATAACCTTAACATCAGAAATTTGAATTTGAGTACAGATAATAGAAGTCCTGTCCATCTTATTTTCTTTTTACTCTTCTGTATTGAATACAAGAATCAGTGCTTAGTTGAAGAACGGATATTGAATGAGGCACTCAGTCCTTTTCTTCCTTGCGCTACCTAGTCTTAGAACTAAGTATACATCATTCAGGAAGTTACATCATTCAGGAAGTAGACATCTGCTGATTTTTCTTTCTTTCTTTCTTTTTTTTTTTTTAAGATTTTTTATTCATATAGAACTGGGATATATAGTCAGAGGTGCAGGGGTGGTGAGAGGATTCACCAGAGACAGAGTGGGGAGCAGAACAGGCAGATTGACAAAGTACATTGCAGTGGTGAGACAGGAGAGGTCTGTCACACCATGTGGATCACCTCCCTGGCCTGGGATTAAACTCTGTGCTGGCTGTGGCTAGCTTTACAGTACTATATGCTTTAACCAGTTGTGCCACCAGGGGCCTCTGGCCCTAGGTTTTATTTTCAGGTTACTTAAGTATACTTGGATTTTTAAAAATCTAATGATAAACAATGTTAGGTTGTAACAGTAATACATATTATGAAAAGAATATCTTATTAGAATTTAAGCAAATTAATCTTAAACCTTTGCATCCTTGGTTGTACAGAATTTGTCATTTATAAAGAAATGTGAAGAAGATAGTATTTATCTGTGTTCTCACTATTTAAAGTCCTGTCTACTTTTTTGTTGGTGTATCATTTCTTTTGAAAATTGAGTTCATACAACTATATATAGTTTATAGCCCTTTTCATGTAGTCTTATCACGAGTATTTCCTTATAACCTTAAGTTTTCTTGAAAATGTATTTTTAATGGCTGCTTATGCTATTCTGTTTGTGTGAGCATGTATCATACTTTACTTGACAATTCTAGGTGGTTTGCTATTTAATATCAAATGTCTGTTTGATATTTTGTACAGTGCTCCAGTGGATACCTTTGTAAATCAGTCATCTCTCAATTTCTGATTATTTCTTCCCTTCTCCAGTATTCTTGGAAAGGAAATAACAAGAGTCAAAGGCTAGGGCTTTTTTTTTTTTACTGGGACAGATTTAAGGAAAATTATGCTCTGATTCAGACCTCATACATGTGTATATATTTGCGGGAATACCATAATTTATTGCTCTGCTCCCACAGTGTTTAGTATTTGTATGAATTTAGAGACCTCTCTGCAATAACACATCTTTATAGGATATTTTGACTGGTATATTGAGATTTACTATTCGAGATTATACACCTTCAGTTCTCTCCCACACTTTTTGTCTTTCACATACCTAACAAATTCTTTTATTCAATGACCTTTTACAATAACATCCCTTGCTTGATATTTGAAAATAATCATAAGGTATTAATTTGTACAAACTGAGAGTAAAAGTATAAATTGGTAAGACCATTCTAAGAACTCAGTTATTGGCAAGAAACTAATTGAGTTTCAAGGATACCTAGTTTTGTTACGTATTTGTTAACTTGATGGTTTAATTTTTATTTTTCAGTATTTGCTTATTTGCTAGGTAAAAGATGATAGCTACATTCAGGTATCCAGACAGTCCATTTACAGGTAGAGAAAATGAGGTCTAGAAAGGAGATTTGTTTACTTTCCTAAGGTTATAACTCAACCAAGAGAAGGAAACAGCTTGTCCTCTTTTTTTCATAATTAATCTGTTCATTTTTCCACAAAAGTCTCCCATTCTCTTTTCCCTTGTAGGTAACTAATTTTTTTTCTGTCTGAATACCTGATAGAATCTTTTTCCTCCTTGAGTTTAACCAGGATACTTTTGATTATTCTGAGTTAGTCCTTTCAAGTATATACTGTTCCTTTTTCCCTTCTGCACATACAGTTAATTTAATTTCAAGGAAATTAGCACCTTTGAATACTTTTGTTATTCATATGTTAGAATCCACTTTAGGAACAAATCTATCCTTTATGTTGAATTGTCTTTGTTTTCCACATTTATTATCTCCCACCAGAATTACTTTCATCTCTTTATTCATTCCCTTTTGCCTTGTGTAAAAAAAAATTTTTTTTTTAACTATGTCTCTTCTTTCCTATTTCATTGTTTTACTAAGTGAAGAAACAAACAGGCTGGAAAATGCTTCTGCATTCCCCCCTCCCTTCCTTCCTCCATATCCATGCTTAATTCCAGCTACCTGTGAATTTTTCCTTATTTGGAAATAAGGCTTTTGCAGATAGAAATTATATTAAGGATCTTGAAATGAGATCATCCTAGATTATCTGAATGGGATCTAAGTCCAACCACAGGTGTCCTTATAAGAGAGACACAAAAAAGAATAGGCACAGATACAGAGAGGAGGGGGGGTGGTGTATGATTATTGAGGCAGAGATTGGAGTGATGCATCCTTGAGACCAGAAATCAAGAAATGTGGACAATGACCAGACACTAGAAGAGGCAAAGATTAGAGTCTCTTCTACAGCCTGCAGAGGGAGTACTGTCTTACTGGCATCTTGATTTCAGACTTTTGGTCATCAGGAGTATGAGAGAATACTCTGTTGCTTTTAAATGACCCAGTTTGTGGTAATTTGTTACTGCAGTCACAGGAAATTAATAAAAGGACCAAAACAATTTACCTTTTTTATCTCTCTGCTGTTTTATGACCTTATCTTTGGATTCTTGTTTTATTTATTTCATGTTCTTACTAAGTTCTGTATCACTAAATTCTTAGAAGAAAATTTTTTCATAGTCTAGATTGTTTTCTTACAGATGCAAAAAGCTACTGTTTTCTTGGTTTGGCTTTTGCATATTTGTCCTGTAGTGTGCTCGTGTCTGTTTTTCATTGATCTTTTCATTAGATTGGAAAGCTCTTTCCAATCTTTTATTTTGATATACTGCCCACCAGTGAATTCTTCCTTTTTTAAGAATCTTATTTTGGATATTGTTGTCTTCTGAATATGTGGCTGATTTATTTACTTATCTATTATTTATTTATAGTTTATTTTTACATCATTTTGCACCTTATTTCCATCTCAGTGTAACTCCCATGGGCTTCCCATCACCAAATCACCCATGTGCCACTACCATAGTCCAGTACACTCCTCCAGTCATCTACTTTTGGCATTTGGGCTGCTTCCATGTTTTTCTAATTGTGTATAAAGCAGCAATAAACATGCGGGTGCAGTTATCTTTTTGAATCAGTGTTTTTGTGTGTTTGGGTAGATACCTAGGAGTGGGATTGCTGGTTGTAGGGAATCTCCATGTTTAGCAGTTTGAGAAACCTCCAAACAGTTTTTCATAGTGGTTGTACTCTTTTGCATTCCCACCAGCAGTGCAGGAGAGTTCCTTTTTCTCCACATCCTCGCCAACACTTGTTGTTGCTAGTTGTTTTAGGATGTGCCATTCTCACTGGTATGAGTTGGTATCTCATTGTGGTTTTAGTTTGCATGTCTCTTATTACAAGTGATGTTGAACATTTTTTCATATGCTTGTTGCCGTTTGCATTTCCTCTTTAGAGAAATGTCTGTTTAGCTCTTCTGCCCATTTTTGATGGGATTGTTTATTTTGAGTTTTATCAGTTCTTTGTATATATCTTTGTGCTTTATCACTAGTATTGTGTGAGAAAATTGGGATTTTTTTTGTAATGTCTCTTTTGCTGTACAGAAGTTCTTTAACTTGATACAGTCCCATCTGTTTATCCTTTCCTTCACTATTGTTACGTTGGGTGCTATCTATATCTTTAAAGATATTATTGAGGTGGATGACATGTGATTTGCCCATCTTTGCTTCCAGGTATTTTATGGTTTCCATTCTTATGTCTAGGTCTTTAGTCCACTTCGAGTTGGTGTTCGTGCAGGGCATAAGATAGTGATCTAGTTTTATTTATTTATTTTTTTGCATGTAGCATCCCAGTTTTCCCAGCACCATTTGTTGAACAAACTTTCTTTGTTCCATTGTGTATTCTTTGCTACTTTGTCAAAGATTAGCTGCCCATAAACCTGTCAGTTTATATCTGGGTTTTCTATTTAAATCACGGATCTGTGTGTCTGTTCTTATTCCTAGTTCCATGCAGTTTTGATATTATGGCTTTGTAGTATAGCTTGAAGTTTGGGATTTTGATGCTGCTATTCTCTTTTTAGTCATCAAAGTTTTGGCTACTCGAGGTCTTTTGTAATGATTCTCATCATTATTTGTCCTATTTCTTTGAAGAGTTGCAGTGATTTTTACTGGGTTAGTGTTAAATCTGTATATTGCATTTGGTAGGATGGCCATTTTGATATTAATTCTCCTGATCCATGAGCAGGAGGTGTCTTTCCATTTCTTTGTGTTTTCTTGTATTTCTTTTAACAGTGTTTTATAGTTTTCTTTGTGTAGGTCTTTTTCTTCTTTTGTTAGGTTTATTTTCAGGTATTTGCTTCTTTTGTTTTAATTGAAAGGGGGATTTTTTTTTTTAATTTCCACCTCTTCTGATTGGTTGTTTGTGTATAGGAAGGCCTCTGATTTTTGTGTGTTGATTTTATATCATGCTACCTTACTAAACAGGTTGATTGTTTTGATTAGTTTCTCTATGGCAAACTCCATCTTTTAATTGGGTTGTTTGCTTTGTTTTTATTGAGTTGTATAAGCTCTTTGTAGGTCTTTGGTATTAGTGGTAATGTGTGCAGATATTTTCTCCTATTCAGAAGGGTGGTTGAGTTGCTATCTCTCTCTTGCCATACAGGAGCTTTTTAGTTTGCTGTAGTCCCACATGCTTCTCCTTTGTTTTCCTTGCTTTTGGAGATGAGTCCTCAAAGATGTACCTGATATTTATATCATAGGGTGATTTGCCTTTTTTCTTCTATATATTTAATGATTTCAGGTCTTACATTCCATTACATTCAAACAGATTATATTCTTTACATTTTGAGATGACTTTTTGTTACTGTGTAAGGTAGTAGTCTAAGTTTAATTCTTTTTCATGTGGCTGTCCAGTTTGCCCAGTACTATTGCTTCATGTGTTTTACTGATATCGGCAAAGTTCAGCTGGTGATCTCTGAGATCCACCATTTCTACTTTCTCTTTATGTGCCTAGACTGTTAGGTACATTTGTTCCCTTCTTCCTTAATGTTAATTTTGCTAATTTTGGAAAAAGCAGTTATTTGAGACACAAATATGTGACTTATGGAATGTGTATGTTGGGGGATATCAAGATAGGAGAAATAGTGGTTTTTTTCTCCATGTAATTTAAGGGGCGTTACGATTTTTAAAGTAACACATTCAAGATTACTTTTTGATCTTGTTTTGATCTACAAGATTATCAGTAGCACAGCACTGCCTTATGAAATATTTGAAATTTTAAACTCTGTCTCCTGTGGAGCCCCCTGTGGGTACATCGTTTTAATTGTTAGTGAGAAAATAGCATGCTATTTCACAGCTAACTTTTATTAAGTTTTGTTTTAACTATTGTGTTTGAATGTCCACAGAATGAAGCGTTGTATTGGATAGAGTTTTGGAGGGATTCAGTTAGTATAATCTGGTCTTTTTATTTGCATGCATAGATATGGAGATAAGCTGTAAAAATTCAGAACATTTAAAAAGATTTTGAAATTTTATTTCGACACCCAGAAGTTAAGGTAATTTAAGAATGTGAGCATATTAATAGTGGCAGTTTCTGTTTGACCTTTTCTTGGAAGCACATTTATATGTTAGTAATAGTATTGGCACTTGAAATTAGAACAACTGTGTTTTGACTGTGACCTCCTGTTAGTAGTTTGGGATTTTTAGTTAGTCTTAACTTTCTGGAGCCTCAGTTTCCTCATTTGTATATAACTTAGTATAATTTGCAGGGTTAAAATTAACTGAGTTATTTTGTGAGAAAAATAAGTTGACTATTTGGTTATAAGAAATACTGAACCCAAATTTGGAGGAAGTGCTGAGTCTACATTTCATAAACAAACAAACAAACAAACAAACAAATAAATAAATTCTCTGACAGAAAGTTCCATGAGGGAAGGTCCTTGTTTGTCATATTTTGTGATCCCAGTTCCTAGCACTATCTGGTACACAGATAGTATTTGTTAAGCTTTTGGTGACTCATTAAACAAACAAACAAATTTGGATTTCAGTGAAAAATTAGTCTTTTCCATTCCATTCTCAAAATAACTGAAACTTTGTCAATCTACTGTGTACCATTAATGAGAGAATACTTATAAAATAGATAAGATGTGCATAGCATAAACACATGTATGAGAATATTTTATAAAGCCACATAGTTATGATTTATTAAAATACAAAGTATAGGATCACATCCTTTTTTCCTCTGCTGCTCTTATTTTAAATGGAGCTTACCTTCCAAATCATTTAAAATGAGGACATCATCTAAAACTTCTGCAGATTGTATATAGATATGCTGTAAAAGAAACTTAGCCAACAGTTCTGTTGACAGATTTGTACTGTTACTGTTCTAGTATATCATTAGGTTAAGAAGGTAATAGGAGGAGTTAGATGAACTTATTTTAGTGATTTTTTTCAAGTTTTTAGCAGCTTGAAGTGTGGAATCCTATAGTAATTTGTTCACTTGCAAATAAACACATTTTGTAACTATCTATATTCATGGGTATAAAATGGGTCTACAACAATACAAGTGTGATTAAACATAATTTAAAAAAAATAGTAAGTTTATTTTTACATCATTTTGTGCTGTTCTCCATCTCAGTTGTAATCCCTGTGGGCTTCCCACCACCAGTTCACCCCTGTGCCATCCCTGTAGCCCAGTGCACTTCTCTTCCCCCACCCCCTCCACCATTTTTGATCCCATTCCCCACTTCACCCCTGTAAAATGTCTCTGGTATGTAGTTGTTCATTATTATTATTATTCTCTCCCCTGGTTCTTTATACTCATGCTATGAGTGAAACCATCTGATATTTTTCCTTTTCTTTCTGACTTACTTCACTAAGCATGAGCATGATCCCTTCCAGCTCCATCCATGTTGATGCAAAAGGCATATGTTGATCTTTTTTGATTATTGAGTAATATTCCATTGTGTATATAAGTATAATTTTAACCTCATGTTAAAATTGTTGGGTTGTGGTATAAAATATATAGGATCAATCTAGAGTAAAAAATCTAGGAGAAAACAAACTCCATTCTGCCCTTTCTCTCTACCACTGCTTGTATTTTACAGAAATTACTAGGTTAACAGCCTATTAAAAAAAAATGTATACACATTTGTGTGATTCTCAATGGAAAAAAACTCTTTGGATTTAAGGGTGTGCATAACTTACAGCTTACGTGCACAATTAAGGAGAAGTAAAACTGAGTATCAGGTATTCGAGTCATCAAAAGGCTACATTGAGGATCAGGAGAATGAATAAAGGACCAAAACCAGAACTAATTTATTAAGCAAAATTTTAGCATCTTGATTTTAATATTATGCTCATTAAAGGTGATAATAAAATAGAAGAGCTTTGCAAGAATTATTTTTTGGCATTTTTCTGAGCTCATGCCTAAAGCTGTGATAAAGTGTGACCACAGACTCAATATCATTGGTTTTTTTGTTTTTAGTTTTTTTTATTCCTTGCCCTTTCCCTTCCCCACCCCATACTCTTCCCTCTTCCCTTCCCTATATCATTGCTTTTTTTTTTTTTTTTAAAGATTTATTTATTTATGCATACAGAACTGGAGTACAGGCCAGAGGTGTAGGGGCAGTGAGAGGATTCACCAGAGACAGAGTGGGCAGCAGAACAGGCCAACTGACAAGTATACTGCTGAAGGGAGCAGCGGGAGGGTCAGGAGAGGTCTGCTGTGCCATGTGGATCACCTCCAGAGTGGGGATGGAACTCATGCTGGAGTCAGGCTTTAGCTTCTTAGTGCTATGCTGTAACCCGCTGTGCCACCAGGGAGGGCCCCATTGCATTTTTAAAAAGTAATTGTTTTCTTTAATCTTTTTATCACTTGCATATATAATCTTATGTTGTTTTAAAAAATGATGAGCTTCCTTATTAAGGAAAATTTAAGTATCTGTCTACTCTCCCCAACCCCAAATTGGGCAGTTCATAAATCAAGCACATAACATGTTTAAGATTTAAAGATTCTGATATGAAGTCACTAGAAACAGAAACTCTTCATACATACCTTACACGCCGTTTTGACTTTCGTGGGAAATAAAGTTGTTTCTAAAATACATCTTGATAATATTTTAAGTAAGTGCTTAAGATTGGGTGGAATTTTTATTCATTTTGGGTTTGATTATTTTTGGTTCACTGGAATTAAAATAGGAAAATATGCTTGTTTCCAGTTCATGGTTCATAAGTACAATAATATTTCGGTTCATATTGTTGAAAATTAGTATTGCTCATACTGGTGTTTGGTTCGTTTGACTTACATTAAAATTTGGGGTTTAAGACAAGATAAATGTGAATCAGTTAAAATTAGTTCAACAGGAATATAAATAGTTAGAAATAAAAACTTGAGTATCCAAGATATTTGTATTAAAACCTGTAAAATATTTGAATTTTTCAGTTTTTCTGGGAATAGAAAGTTGATTTCAGAATCCGAACCTCTGTGTGTGATTTTTTATGATATGGTTTTGAGTAAGGTAGTCCTAGACAGGTTTTAGAGTAAATGGAAACAGATCTGAACCCTGTGGTTAGACTATTGAAGGGGTTATCCTGGGCAAATTATCCACATACCTTACCTTAGTTTCTCTCAGTTGGTAACGATAATGAATATGTCACAAGGAAAGGGGTTGCAGTAATTAAGTGGTTTTTGTGGTTTGTTTTCAAAGTATGGTAGTTGGGGGTTCATTAGGAATAATGAAGGTAATGCTTAATAAAAAGTTTTCCTGAGCCCCACTGAAAACCTCCTTAGTTTCTTAGGGTGAAATTCTAGAATCTTCATTTTTCAAGACTCTCTAAGGTGATTTTATGTTTGCCGTTGAGTGTTGCTTGCAAACTATGAAATAGTATTCAAGGAATATACTGATTGGTTGGTTGGTTGAAATTTACGTCCTCAGAGATTTGCCCTGTCCAGTGCTTATTCATGGCTGCATGAATTATCCTACTTATAAATAAATACATTTGTTTCGACTGCTTCTTATTGCAGTGCTTGAAGCCTTACTTCTGTTTTTACTGCTTTACTACTTTTTATATACCTTACGCCTAGGGATTTGTATTTGATCAGTGGCAAGCATAAGAAAAAGCAAACACACTGCTAATGTTTAGCATAAAGTAGTGAGTTCCAAAGTTCTAACAATATTTCTGCTTTTTAATTTTGCTTTATTTATTTTTATTGTGATAACATTGTTTTACAGAACTGTATGTATGTATTACACCTCCTGACATATTGATACATATACCACACTATGCTCACCACCAGGGTACTCATCATCTTCCACTGTAATCTGTTGTTTTCTCTCCCTGTTTTGTTTTCCTCCCTCTTTGTCTGCATCTTGTAGCTGCAATTCCAAAATTATATTACAGGGCTGTTATTAGTTTGATTTTTATCTGAGCATTTGTTTTGTTTCTTATATTCCATGGCTTACTTCAAGCATCAGCATTGTGCTGAGCCCTATACTAATAAGCACTAGGAAACTATAAAAGATTCAGATAATAATCTGAATTTAAGAGCTCAGGAAAAGTGAGAGGCTTTGTAACCGTAGAACACTATGTCGTGCACTTTGTGATTTAAAAAAAGCAGACCAAACAGAGAAATATTTGTCTATTTCCATTACCAATAATTCATAGTTCAGAGAAAGTACAATTTTTTGTGTAGCTATTATGTGACAAACATTAAAAAAACAATTGCTTACCTTATATAATTTCACCATTACGACATCCTCGAAGTAGCAGCCATCTCTGTTGGAGATCCATTTTACAGATACTGTTATAGAATGTATGATTCAAACCTTGGTATACCTTCAAAGCACCATCATGCCTTTCTCTAAGGATAAAAACTTAGCTGACTTATTTTTTCTTACAGGGAATTTTATAGTTCTTTATAATTTATGCCTATTAATCCAATTGGTATGGTATCTTCCTATGATTAAAAATTTGGTCTTATTGTGCTTTATAGGACATTGGAGTCTTACTATTCATCCCCACCCCCTGCCATGTGTTTTTCAGTTTCTAAAGTATGATATACAGGGAAATAGCCCCAAAAGTCAGCCCATCTATGACATCTGTCAATTTTATTTTCCCTGCCTCTCTTTGTTTACTTTTCCTAACCCCAAAGGAAATTTAGTAATTCTTTTATTGTTTTGTTTTCCTAATCCTGTAGGTAGAATCATGTGGAGATGAGTGGTATCAAAGGGAAAGACCCTGCAAGAAAGATTTTATTACATCAAGTTTACATAGAAATTGTTCAAAAACTTTATCATGTTATTAATCATTCAAGTTGATTTGACTGATTCAACTACTGGGTTGGTTTCCCTTTTTTCTTCATAGTTTTGCCTCTAGATATTATAGTATTTCCACTCTGGGTAGACTTCATATTTCATAGAGCCCCTATTATATAACAAATAGGTTTATTTTAGGATTTGTTTGAGTTTTGTGAGTCTTGGTTCTTTTTTATTTCTTATGCTTACTAATTGCTGTTTTCATGTTTCTAAACTGTTTCGTTTATTTTCAGCAGAGCATCTTGCTTTGATATTCCTTAGCCAGTTCCTTAGGGTAGAATTTGATTTAAAAACCTGAAGTTATAATAGTGGTCATTGTTTATCCTTCTCATAATCTCTCAAGTCATGCCTGAAAATAAGGCTCTTTTGCTTTTGAGATGTATAGATATTTCAACAGTGTGTTTACTGTTTTGTTGTTAAACTTCTACAAAACACTAGCTGTTACTTCTCTTCCTGATAAAGAATAGGCAATGCTATTTTCCCTGTATTAGAAGTATTATGTAAACTATTGAAAACACTTTGTATTACCTGTTGTCACAGGTGGTATGCTGACTCCTCTTTTTGGAGCAGATTTAAGTTATTTTCTGTTGTTTCTGCATGAAGACATTAGTCTTGGTTATGGGAAGATTTCACAAGGACTGTTAGTGATATGCTAAATTTGTAATGTTGGTGTGACTTATTAATGTCTCTAACCTTTTAATAAAAGGCAGTTTTCTTTTAGCTCACAATCTTAGGAAAAGAATCATTAAATTAAGTGGCCAAAGTATGTTCAATTTGAAATTTATCATTCATATAAAATTAGAATGTTAGTGCCAGGTATCTTTTAACTATTTAAAGATGCTTGAAGTGGTCTTTTGGGTTTAGGATGCTCATTCTGTCCTTTGTATATATGAACTGTTGTCTGATGTAACATTTGTTCACCACAAGATGGACTGCTTTGATGAATGACTTGGAACTACTTTAAAAATATATATCCACAATATGTTGCTTACAGATAGAAAATTATGTTGAGAGGTTGAGAACTAAGCTGGCATCTATCATTTTGGGATATTCCTAAGTTTTATGAAAATTGATTTCTATATTTAACAGTCTTCAATAGAAAGTAGTTGTTCTGTTATGCACCATTTTTCCATTGCTTCATAAGGATTCATACATTCATTATATAATTAAGATTTATATATTGTGTCAAAAGAATAGAAGATTTGATTCCATATTCTAATTATGCTAGGAAATTCATACCACCTGAGTGAATTTTCATTGTAGTAGAGTATCCCAGGAGTCATCTGGCGAGAGAGAGGGCCAAGAGCCAAACTGTTCCCATTGCTATGCTATTACTGAGAGATAGTGGTGTATTTTGGAGAACAGTTTTATTATAATTTAGAGTGAGATTCTCTATATCTTGTATCCCGAGAAATTGAGCATTGGGCAAAGTGGTGATTTTTTTTTAAGGGGCATTCTTGTTGGAAACCTTAGTTTCTAGCTTTTCTTGAAGATTTTGGTTTCTTGGAAGTTATGCCTATCCTTACTTCCCTATTGATATAATTCAGAGTTACCTGGCTTCAAGTAAGAAATGCTGAACATCTCAGAATCACTTGTTTTGCATTTTTCTTTTTCATATGACTTTGCTTTGGGATAAGTTTAAAAACTTATTGTTTGGGGAGGAGACAGTAATAATTGGGCTTAACTGTTCAGTAGTCGTAGCAAATTTGTGAAATATAACAGAGATGTATAGCATAAGGCAAATAAAGATTTCTGTTGCATTAAAAACATGATATTGGACAAGCTGGTGTCCCTTAGTTTTACTTTGTTTATCCAGTAAACACAACATATCATACATACAATTAATTATACTAAGGTAGATGAAACAAAGAATTGGAAAGTTCTTTGTCAACAGTTAAATTTTATATAGCTGTTAATTTTATTGCTATGTCAGCAGATTACAATGCCAAATAGTGACATACTTTTCCTTGGCACATTGACTGCTGACTTTTCCATGTGTTACTACTGTTCAAGCCAAGTTATACCCAGCATTATCTTGTCATTCTTTATGGCTCTGCTATTTGACTGCACCGGTGGAGCAGTCTAAAGAACTTAGTGATTTCTAGGGTACTTGTGGTAGAAAGCCTGACAGCCATTATTCCTAGTATATTTGGGTTTTGATATTGTAATAGAGTATATCTTGTAAGAGTTCTCAGCACTTTCTTTAACTGCTTGAACAAGAATAATTTCCACTGAATTGTTACGAACTATTTTTTTTAATTTATTTTTTAAAAGATTTATTTATGCCCAAAAAAAAAAAAGATTTATTTATGCATACAGTACTGAGGTACAGGCCAGAGGTGCAGGGTCAGTGAGAGGATTCACCAGAGACAGAGTGGGGAGCAGAACAGGCAGATGGACAAAGTACACTGCTGAGGGGAGCAACAGGCAAAACAGGAGAGCTCTGTGCGCCAGTGGGTCACCTTCTGGGCAGGATCCAAGTTGTACCAAGCAGCCATGGCTTCACAGTGTTGCCCTTTAACCCCCTGCACCACCAAGGAGGGTCTGAACTATCTCTAGCTGTGCAAGAGAACAAATGGACAATACATGTCTATATCTAATTGCAGTTTAAAATTAAGAGACCTTGTGGGTCTTGTTCACTTACAGCATCAATGGCATATACTTACCTTGTAATATTTCCTTATTTTTCTGATATTTTAGCAGAATCATCTCATTTGTGTTTTTTTCTGAATAGAAATTGAGATTCTAGGGTGGAATTTCTTAGGCTTAATAGTTAAGGTTGAAGGAGATGCTAATGCCAGAGTTGTGAGGATAACTTTCACAACTGATTGTTGAACCCATAGAACCATTTTTCTGAAATGTGAAGGTTATAAGAAATGCATCTTGAGAAGGCAAGTGGAAAATGCCATTACAAAAGCTTTTATTGCTTAAGTTCTCTTACTCCAGAGCAAGTAGACTATTGCTACTATCTTTAATGAAATATAGTTTGCAATAGACTAGAATACTTTTAGGTTATATCCCCAAACAGCTTTTGTTTTCAGTTAAAACAATAACCATTCTTAAACTCTTTATTAAATTATCTTTATTTAATGAGTTTTTTTTTATAAGACCTGTGATATCTTGCAAGCAACTTGCTTTATAGAATTACTAACTCACAGTGCCTCTTTCCTTCATTCATTCTGCTATGGTTTTGATGGAATGCTTTAGGGAAAGTCAGATTGTTTGAAATCACCCCATGCTCTTTATTTTCATTAGGACAATTAGATTAGAAGAAAATGTATCTAATACATTAAATTTTTAATCTTTCTCTGTCTCTTCATTTATAGTTTAAGTTCAAAAGACTGACTTTGTTTTTAGGAATACTATATTTCAGGTAAGGATAGTTTTATATTACAAATGAGAAAGTAAATAACTTACAATAAGGTTTATGGTTAACCCAAAGCAAGTTAAGAGTAACATGGTCAGAATTGAATGCAATAAGGGTTTTTTTGGAAATGGAGCATTATGATTTCAATTTGGATTAGGTTCAAGTGTCAAACTGAACTTTTAAACCTAACTTTTAAACTTTTAAAAACCTAAGAACTAGGTTTTTAGCAAATACATTTAAAATTTATCTTACTAGGAGTGAAATGTGAAGAGAACATTTGAAAACTTTGAGAACTGTTATCTGTTAACCTTTTTTGGGGGTTGTTTACACTTAAAGCGTATGTAATATTGTAAAAATTGGTAGATTGACAAGATGTGAAGTTTGCTGTTCTAAATTCAGATTTAACAAAATCATCATAAGTGTTTGGGTCTTTGACCTTGGAAGTAAATGCATACATATCTAAAATAGCTGACCATGATATATTATATACTACTTTTTTAAAAATAAATGAAGAGATACAGAAAGATCAAAAGTACAATGTATTAAATACATTTTCTTCTAATTCAATTGTCTAAAGAAAATAAATAGCAGGGATCATTTCAGACAATCTAACTTTACCTATATCATTCTCATTAAAACCATAGCTGAATGAAGGAATAAGGAGCTGTGAGTTAGTATGAGAATGCAGGAATCACTTGTGGTATTGTTGTTTATGAAAACTTTCTGGTAAGAGAGTTCCTTAATCACAGATACTACCTATTGTTGTCTACATTAATACTTCTATGAACTTAAATGTCTGTAGATACTACAATATGACACTTTGGAGTATTAATTTATCTGGCAATTTTATATTTGATAGGTGAAAAAGTACCCAATCATTGAATATCAGTTATATTTTTGATCTTTTTATATGTAAGGTACAAATGAATACGCTAATCTTAACTTGTTAGCCAGAGGTAAGTATATTATTTTTTCTTAGTATGAATCTAGAACATTTTAAAAATAGGATTGATAAAATGGAAGAATAGCAGAAGAAAAAGTACAGGTTAGAAAGTGAGCCTAAGGACTATACTGTACTGATAATTAGTTTTAGAGTTGTAGGACACAGAAAAAACATGAGTCATAATTGCTACATCACAATGGTTATAGTTACCTTCTGCATTTTGGAATCACTTAGAACAGTGTAAAATTCTTTAAAATTAAGTGCTTGACATATAGTATTACATGGTTTAATGTAGTATAAGAATTAAGAAAACAGTGATTGCGAATTGAGATTAGTTGGGGGGAAGCTTTTGAGCTTGAATTGATGAGTCTTTGGATTCCTACAGGGGATGAGGGAAGGTAAAAAGTGTAAGTAGAAGGCCATGGGTGAGCAGAGACCCAGAGCCAGTAGGTACTTGTGAATGAGGCTCATTCTTTTAAGTTTTACTTTTGTTGTCCCCAAATTAGCATTCTTTCTCATGTTCCTTTTCTCCCATTGGAGAGGTACTCTGTTATTAAGGAGAGATAAGATATGGAAACACTCAAAACATAATCTTCCTAAAGGCAGTGTGCTCTGGGTGTACCTTTTTATTTTCAAGTAACATAAAAGAAGCCTTGAAGAAAGAAGTCTTTGGAGTTAGTCAAATAAGGATTCAGACCTACTGGGTCTATCTTTTTTTGATCTTGGAAATATTTATTAATATTCCATTACCTGTAATAAAGAAACAGCATTATCTACTACATGAGGTTTTGGCTTTCATTAAATGAAGTCACGTATATAAAGAAAGCATGGTGCCTTGTTTAGCAAATGACTTAAGTCAAATGGTTGTCAGATTACTTGAAAACAAATTGTAGTAATTCTGTGTGATAAAGCAAGATGAGCATTTACAAATAGTTTGTGATAAAGAATAGAGTTATTATATATACTTTTCTCTGTTTAATTCTGTATAGTTATTAATATTTTATCCCTTCTTTCCTTTAGGAGATAAGGATGGCAGCAAGGTGACCACAGTGGTGGCAACTCCTGGGCAGGGTCCAGACAGGCCACAAGAAGTCAGCTATACAGACACTAAAGTAATTGGAAATGGGTCATTTGGTGTGGTATATCAAGCTAAACTTTGTGATTCAGGAGAACTGGTTGCCATCAAGAAAGTATTGCAGGACAAGAGATTTAAGGTAAAACCTTTGGTATTTTATGTTTTTTGTTGCTATTAATATATATAAATTACTGTATTCTTTTCCGTCAGGTTTCATATATTGTGCAAATATTTGAAAACCACTGTAACAATTTTATTTTCATTGTGCGTTTTGTAGAGATAAATTTACTGAAATGCAATATTTATTTTTCAGCCACTCTGTGTAATTTATGTATATAAATGGTGTGGCAGATAAATTAAACTTTCTTAATTGATGCTTTTACAAAATGACCTCTATCTTTCTTGTGTTTCATTGCTGTAGGAGACCAGAGAAATGACTGCTTGTACACAGTGATCTTTTGACCCAGTTGAATATGCTTGCTTTCTTGAAAAATTTCCTTAGAATCTATAATTTATGACTATCCTATTTGTTCTCGACAACTGACCTTTGCTGTCTTTTATGTCTTTTTCATTTTTTTTCAGTTGGAAGCAAATAACCCCCGAAGTTGAGTTTGTTTTCATTTGTAAGACCCTCACTTTAGCACATACTGTTAGTGGATGTTCAGAAGGTCGTTTTCATGTTATGGTGTAGTGGAATCGAGACCTGGGAGTCAGATACCATCAACAAGTTATCAACTCTGTTCCCTTCTTTGCTCATCCCACCTCTGAAACATTTTATTGAGACTGCCATGTTATTGGCACAATGGTAAACATTAAGAGATATAAAAACAAATAAGAGTGATCACTGTGCTGAGATAGTACACAGTCTTAATGGATATGTTATCATTCTGTAAACTAATTTTTAAAGTCTTTGTCTCCATTTTTCATCTCTGTTCCAATCATATTAGTCCCATATTGCCAAATACCCACTGGACTTTGATGTCCGAATGTGGTACTATCACATTGACTAGACTTTTTACCTAGCCTTGACTGGACTTTTACAAGCCAGTGGAACTCTTTCCTATTGATCAGTGGAATTGTTTCCCAGTAGTTTCCATTCCTTTTTGCTTTTTTCTTCTAGTTTTATCACTTACTTTGGCATTCAGACTGTTGTATTCTCTCCTCCCTTATATTTAATCATTATTAAATGTGGTGTACCTTTCCCATTCTCACCCCACAGTATCTTGTTGATCTCTACCTTTTCCTTTCTCATCACCACTATTATAGTCAGACCCTTATCATTACTGGGTTAACCACTGGTAAGCCTCTGATCTTTCACCTCACTCCCTTCCACACACCAACATTCGAATAGTTTACTCACGTTGTTTATGCTACATGCAAATTGACGGTTCCTCATAGTCTAGGTTATAATGCCATCCAGATTCAATTGTACTTTCAGGAGCCTCCATTGTCTTGCCTTACCTACAAATGCACAGCTTTTCAAACCTTCTACATCACTGTTACGAAATATATAGGTCTTTTATTGTCTTTATGTTTTTATTCAGCTTCCCTTCATCACTCTCATTGTGAGCATAATAGAAAGGCCCATGCCACATTTTCCTTTATGAAACTCCCCAGGTGATTCCAGTCAGCCATATCAATTTTGCTGTTCTATATTTCTTGAGCTCTTACTGCCACAAACTAGGAAATTGTGATTTTTTTCAAGGACTTTTGAATAATCATACATTTAATGTTTCTTGGATTAGTTGATGATAGCAAATACCAAGTTGTTATTATTTCCTAAGCCATCTCTAAGCAGTTTACATAAGTAAATTTATTTGAGGCTTACCATTAATACTGTGAGATTGGTACTATTATTTGGGTAAGAAAACAAGATTATAAGAGTGGCTATATGGACGAGTATTTAAATCCAAGTTGTTTGACTCCAGAGTGCTTTACTATGTCTTACCATCATTATATTATTTTTTTTAATTAAAATTTTCCCTTTAGCATGGTTGAGCTATTTATTTGAAATAAAATTTGATTCATCTTATTTTTGTATTTATGCCTTTTTAGACTCTTACCCCCATTCTTTTAAACTTCAGTTTTTTTTGGTTGTTGTTATTTAGTCTGTGAAATGCTCACATGGTTCCATGAATCAGAAATACATGTGTCATTCCATATTTCCTCTGCCTTATTTCTACTTACTCCCTGTGGATAGCTCATTTTGTTACGTTCTGGTTTATTTTTCTAGCTTTCTTTTTCACAAATGAGGATGTGTGTGTGTGTAGTTTCTTTTGTACACAAAAGATCATATATTACAGGCTCTTTTCCACTTTGTTTCTTTTGATTATATATCCTGGAAATCATTGCATATCAGTTCAGGGATTTTTCTCAGCCTTTTTTACAGCTACATAGTATTGCATAATTGATTCAATCTTTGTTCTATGTATTTGTTTTCAGTATTTTGCTATCTTCAGGAGGATAGTCATGGATAACCTGTGCCTTTATTTTCTGCTTAATTATCATTTTTCTAAATGTGTATCTTCAGGATTACATAAAGAGAAGTAGTACTTCTGTGTCAAGACATAAACACATACACAGCTAAATTATTGTCCGTAATGGTTGTATCAGTTTGTATTCACTCCAGTAATTATGAGTGCCTATTTCTCCATAGCTTTGACAGCAGTAGTTGCTCTTTTTCAGTTTTGCTAATCTAATAGGTGAGAAATTATATTGCATTGCAATTTTCATTACAATTGTATTATAAATATAGTTATTTTCATTTGTTTAATCCTTTGTTTTTATGTGGTATATGTATGAAATGTCCATTTTTGGACCCATTTTTAAAATGGGTTTTGGAGTTTCCCTGGTGGCACAAGGGGTTAAGTTTTAGCGTTATGAAGCTATCAGTAGCCACTGCTGCATGAGTTTGATCCCTGTCCAGGGAGTTAAATCACATTGCACAGCAGACATTTCCTGTTTCTCCTGCTGCTCTCTTGAGCAGTGTTATTTCAGTTAGTATACCTGTTCTGCTCGCCATGCTGTCTCTGGTGAATCTTTCATGTACCACCATCTTCCCGCACCCTCCATACCCCAATTCTTGAATGCACAAATAAATAAAACAAATCTTAAAATGGGTTTTGATCTTATGCTCTCAACTCTGAAGAGTTCTTTATTATGTTTTAGCCCTTATTATTGAAATATGTAGTATTTCTCTTTGTGTATATATATATATATTTTTTGGCCATATAAAAGTTACCCCTCCACGTGCAGTCAATTTTATGTTCCCCTTTAAAAAAAAAATCATATCAGGGTTTTGAATTACAATTAAAAACTTGTTTTCAAAAAAAAAAAAAAAACTTGTTTTCTTTTAAAGCTTTTCCTTAATAGAAAGAAAACCTTTTCCTCAGGTTAAAGAGAAATTCATCCATATTTTCTTCTGGCAGTTGTAGATTTCACTTTTTACACTTATATTCTTGTTCCACTTCTAAGTTATTGTGTGTGGAGTTTATCCTTGTGTGTAGTCTGCATTGTTTTAAGTTTGTCCTTTCTAAGCTATTAACCAGTCGTCTCTCCACAATTTAAATAACCTGTCTTGTTCCAGTGCTTAACCTTGGACATTAACTGATGTGTTATCCTATGCTTAACTTTTGACATTACCTGGTATATTTCTGGATTGTCCATTCCATTTTACTAGGTTGTTTCCATAATTCTAATTTTAATACCACACTGTTTTACTTGTTGAACTTCATATATCTTTAAATATTTGGTAGGACCCATCTGCCTTTGTTGCTTTCTTTTTCAGGAATAAGAGATCTTTTCTTTGTTCAAGTCTTTCATGTCTTTCAGAGTTTTAGTTAAATATAAGACTTTTGGTGTTCATTGTTAAGTTTAGTTATTTTACTACTTTTGTAGTTTTTTTTTTTTTTTTTTT
>NW_004567104.1:34487536-34537652 GCF_000260355.1 Condylura cristata
ATTTTTTAATTTTTTCCCCCTTCCTAGGATGTTATATTTTATGGGATTTTTCAAATAGTGAAACTATTTTGTGTGATACTGTAATGGTAGGTGCATGTCATTATACGCTTGTCAAAATCTTGTATACTACACAACCAAAAATTCAACCGTAATGCAAACTGTGGACTTTAACAATTGTAGCATGTGTATTAATACAAACTATTAATATATCAATAAATTTATAAATATAATTAATTTGTAAATATTGTCTCCAGTCTTTGGTAGTTTTTCCACTTTCTAATTAGTGTCCTTTGAATCTTTCATTTTGATATGAAGTTTAATTTGCATAGTTTCTTTTGTTGTTTGTGCTCTTGCTGTTATAGCTAAGAATATTTGCCGAACCATGGTCATGCAGGTTTATTCTTATAATTTCTTATAGAGCTTTATAATTCAGCCCTTAAGTTTATGATTCATTTGCAGTTAATTTCTGTGTCTAGTAGAACATCAGGTTTTGCAGGTAGAGATTCTGTTGTAAATGGTGCATTTGTTGAAAAGATTATTCTTACTGAGTTGTCTTGGCCCCTTTATAAGATCTCTGTAACCTATAAAGGCAGTCATTTCTGGAGTCTCAGTTCTATTCCATAGATGTGTGTCTCAGTTTATGCTAGTGTACCACTTCATTAGTATTATCTTGATCTTCTTTAGGGTGAGTGCTAAAATAGGACATGTGGAAGTGCATTCTCCAGCATCTTTCTTGATGGAGCAAGATTATTTTGTCTATTCCCTTACATTTCTATATATATTTAACCATCATCCTGTAATTGAAAAAAGAAAAAGGTAGTCGGAATATCAACAGGATTGGAATCATTACCATTTTAACATTAAATTTTCTAATCCATGGTCTTTGGGATATCTTTGTTAGTTTTGAATATATAAGTTTTATACTCTTCTGTTAAATTTATTTCTAAGTGAAGCTTTCTCCTTAAATCTACTTCTTCGAGTGTCCTTTGTTAGCACTTGATTATTTTGGTAACTTTTCAGTATATAACTTTAATTTGGGTTTGAGTTCATTGCTATATAAGGCTATGTTAAATTTTATAAATAGTCACCATAAGGTAAAAGACCCATTACCAATAGGGTGTGATGGTAATTTATAGCAGTTTCTGAACTCTGGGTTTAATTTCTGTTTTATTGTAAATTATTTGAAAAAAACTTCACCGATAACCCCTAAATAATCTTTGTTGTTTATTGTTTAGATGATTGTAATATATATAAAGGTACTTGTTTATGCTTCTTTCTCCCTATTACTAGTTTTCCATTTTCTTAATGCTCACATAGAATTGACTACTTTATTAAATTGGGAGAGTTATTTCATGTTTCTACATTTGTTTCATATTGATGAGATAAGAGGAAATATTTAGTATCCACTAGTATTTTCTCCCTCAGAATTGTGTGAGAAAACCTTACATGAAATAACTTTCTAAAACCCTAAAAACTTTATCCTTCCCCTAAAAAAAATCTGCATTGAACTTCTCAATTACAGGTCCAAGTATAAACTTAGGCTAGCTAACTCTGTTTATGTAAAGTACTCAACTCCATGTAGTATAAGTCATAAGAGGGGATATAATGCAGTGTTCACATTCGAGGAGTTTGCAATCCACATAGGGTGACAAGACAAACATTTGTGATTTTAACTATTAAGTAGATCATCTATTTTAGTACCAGGTATGTGTGATCATGATTTAATGATAGAATATTTTCTTCTTAAGTTGTAGCTATATACTATTCTAGAGAATCTTTGTGATTTATATTCGTAGTCACAGTTTGGACTAAATAACAACAAAATTTAGTACTTATTGAAGATAATTTTTATCCGGTCTTTGTCACCTGGCATTTGGTAAAATTTCCATATTGAGTAGGAAACTTGGGATTTTGCTCTTGACAGGTCAAGTTGAGATGTATATATTAAAAACAAGATGTCAAGTTGAGTAGCTTACTAAAAGATTTTGGGGTACTTAGGAAAGATCTGGCCTGGGGATATAAAATTGGGAGCCATCAATCTTAAAGCTTGGATAGTAGAAGATAGTTAAAAAGAAGTGAGAGATGAGTCCTTGGCTGAGCCATTGTTTAGAAATAAGATTAGGAAGAACCAGCAAAAGAAACTGAATTTAGTCAGGGAAGATGAATGAGGACAAGAGAATTTTGTGTCTTAGAAGGAAAGCAGAGAAAGCATTTCAGAGGAGGAAGGAGGGAGAGATTAATTTATATTCTGTATTTGTGGAAACCATAATCACAGCATTTAGGCATATTCTTGGTAGTTGCCTGAGATTTTGCTTAAGGTTGTACTCTGGGCCCTCCCTGGTGGCGCAGCGGGTTAAAGCGCAGCACTGAGAAGCTAAAGCCACTTCCGCATGAGTTCGATTCCCGCCTGCCCCAGAGGTGACCACATGGCGCGGCAGACCTCTCCTGACCCGCCCGCTGTTCCCCTCAGCAGTGTACTTCATAGATCTGCCTGTTCTGCTCCCCACTCTGTTTCTGGTGAAGCCTCTCGCCGCCCCTGAGCCTCTGGCCTGTACCCCAGCTCTGTATGAACAAATAAATAAATCTTTAAAAAAAAAAAAAAGATTGTACTCTGGAGGTATATAGGATGTTGTTCCTTCTTTCTAGCTTTTTTGGTATGAAAAATGAAGTTTTCTAGTTTTTGTTTATGTATTCAGAAATTGAATCCCACTTGTTAAAGTCCACCTTGATGGATTTTAATTGAAAATGTAAATCTTTCCAATCTTAGACAGAAGAGCTCTTTCTTTTCAAAACTCTCACATTGCTCCCCCCGCAATACCTCTAGTATCACTTAACATTTTCTATCATGTACATTATTTATATACTCTGTACTTGAATTATTTTGAATTATAAGTGTTTTTATTACTGTGTTCCCATTTTTTTTATTGTTGTGTCTCCAAACACATAGAAATAAATGAAAATTGATGGAGTTGGGTCTACATTTTATTGTGGTTGTTTGAGAGCATTGGTTTAGGAATTACAGATACATCTACTTTAACTCTCACACTGCATTTTGCTAGCAAATTTTGTAACCTCTCTATGCCTTCATGCCCTTTGTAAATAGTGATAATAATGTTGCCTACGTCATAGGTTTGTGGAGAAAAATTGAAAGACATTCAAAGATAAAACAGTATTTGGCTCTTGAACTTTGACAGTCCATATTTGTTGGTACCATCATTGTTATGCTAATAATAATAATTTGCTTTCAAAGACAGGATTCAAGAAATACTGCATTTAAGTTGGGGTTGACTTTCATGGGAGGATTTCTGAAAACTGAGCATTCAAGAATTTGTTTTATATTTACTTCAGAAATCCATAGACTGACAGAAAATAGAAATCCTTTTGTCTCTCTACTGTCTTTTCTCTTGTTTTCTTTTACTTCTTTCTATGCTTGATAACTTGTTTTTGTGGCTAATTGGAAAAGTACATTGCATTAATTGTTTATTTTTCCTATAAAATAGGGGTTTCTTTGTAGAAAATTTTAAACCTATCAGCAATATCTTATAACCACAATTTACAATTTAGATTTTTATATGCATACTGTAAAAGGGAAATGCTGTTATAAATTCCTAGAATATTAACTAATAAATTGTTAGAAAGTCCAGTGTATATATTTTGTGTGTGTATTAAGTGTAAGGGAGATTAAATAAAGGGAGCCTTCTTTTTATGACTTCTAAAGCAGGGATTGGCAAACTATAGGCCCACTATCTGTGACTTTTCATGTATAGCTGCAGGGTTAAGTAGTCCCAGTAGAGTTGCATACGACCTGCAAGCCTAAAGTAACTTACCTTTGTTGTCCTTTTCTAGGATATTATATTTGTGTCTCTTCATTTATACTTAGCTCATTCTCAATCTCTTGCATGATTCCTTTTTATCTATCTGCTTAAATGTTGGTATTTTCCAGTATCCTTTCCAGAATATCTTATGTTTTGGGGTTTATGTGACACCACTATACAATAGTACTGCTTGACCAGTTTCTTTTGAGTGTTCCTTATAGTCTTTTGGACATTTTGACCACTTCATTATTTTACAGGCAGTTTCATCTACTTTTGTCTTACCTATTCTCATCTACTTCTGTGGCTTCAAGAATCATCCAGATCTTTTAGTAGAGGGTACATGAACACTTCATGAATTCTGGGCCTTTTCTTTATGTAGAATGCCTGCTTTCTCCTTTCAAGTGTAGTCACCATAAAATTCCCACCACCAAATTACCTATGCACCATCACCATATTCCTTTCTTTCTACCCTCCTCTCTTTTGAATCCTCCTCTTCCCCTTCAGAGTGTCTCTGATTAATAGTTGCCCACTAATTTTTTTTATAATTGTTTTTTGTTCCTGATCCTTTATTTGGTTCCCAATACTTCAATAAGTATTCAATAAGTGAAACCACCCAATAATTTTTTTTTCTTAATTATTTGAGGATACATAATTCCTTCCAGCTTCATCCATGGTGCTGTAAGTGGCATGAGCTTATGCTTTTTGATTGCTGAATAGTATTCTGTTATGTATACCACATCTTGTTCCAGGCTTGTATTTTTGGGCATTTGGATTGTTTTCATATCTTACCTATTGTAAATAGTGCTGCAGTAAACATAGGGGTGCAGTTGCCATTCTTGCTGGTATAAGGGTTTTTTTTAATTGTGCCTTTGATTTGCATTTCCCCAATTATAAGTGATGTTGAACATTTTTCATATATCTGTTGGCTATTTGCATTTCCTCTTTGGAGAAGTGTCTTTTTAGGTCTTCTGCCAGTTTTTCAATTGGATTGTTTATTTTGTTTCAGTTGCGTTGCATCAGCTCTTTGTAGATCTTTTGATCAGTTCCTTATCAGTAACATGGTGTGCAAATTTTTTCCTCCCAGTCAGTAGGGTGTCCCTTTGTGTTGGTTAATGTCTCTTGTGCTGTACAGAAGCTTTTTTATTTGATGTAGTCCCAGCTGTTCATCTTTTTCTTAACTTTCTTTGCTTTGGTGGGTGTGTCTTTAAAGATGTTACTGAGGTGTAAGCAATATAGTTTTGCCTATATTTTCTTCTATGTATTTTATGGTGTCAGGTCATCTCTACATGTCTTTTATCCAATTTGAGGTGGTTTTTGTATATGGTGTAACATAGTAGTCTAGATTAATTTTTTTTTTTGCATGTAGCAGTCCAGTTTTACCAGCATCACTTATTGAACAAACTGTCTTTGTTCCGTTGCATATTCTTTGCATCTTTGTCAAATATTAGTTGTCCGTAAATATGTGGGTTTATTTTTGGGTTTTCTATTTGTTTCCATTGGTCCGTGTCTCTGTTTTAATTCCAGTACCTTACAGTTTTGATTATTATAGCTTTGAAGTCTGGGTGTGTGATACCTCCATTCTTCTTTATTTTGGTCAGGAGAGCTTTGGCTATTTGAGGTTTTTGTGTTTCCATGTGAGTTTTATCAATATCTGTACTATCTCTTCGAAGACTGTCATTGAAATTTTTTTTTGGAATAACATTGAATGTAAATTGCTTTCAGTAGGATGGCCTTTACGATAATGTTAATTCTTCCAGTCCATGAACAGGGGATGTATTTCCATTTCTTTGTGTCGTCTTCTATTTAACAGTGTTTCATAACTTTCTTTGTATAGGTCTTTCACCTCTTTTGCTAGATTTATTCCCAATTGCTTGAGTTTTTTTGTTGTTGTTTTGCTTATGAAAGCTTTTGTTTTCTTTTTTCTTTGTATTGACTGTATATAGAAAGGCTACTGATTTTTATGTGCTGATTTTGTATCCTAGTTTACTAAACTGTTTTATTAATTTGTTTTTCTGTGGAGTTTTTAGGGTTCTCTATGAACATTATCACATTGTCTGCAGATAGTGATAGTTTTATTTCTTCTCGCCCTATTTGGATTCCTTTTATGTCTTTCTCTTGTCTTACGCTTTGGGTAGAACTTCCAGTATTATATTAAAAAGCAATGGTGAGAATGGATATACTTGTCTTGTTCCTGATCTTAAAGAAAAAGATATCAGCTTTTCACCATTGAGAATACTGCTGGCTATGGATTTGTCATATGTGGCTTTTATCATGTTAAGGTCTGTTCCTCTATCCTGAGAATTTCAAGGGCCTTCATCATATATGGATGTTGAACTTGGTTGAATGTCTTTTCAGCATCTGGTGACATGATCATATGGTTTTTTTTTTTTTTTTTTTGATGTGTTGGTTTACATTAATAATTGATTTTCAGATGTTGAATCATCCTTGTGCTCCTGGAATAAATCCCACTTAATGATTGTGGTGTATTATCCTTTTGATGCATTGTTGAATTCTGTTGGTGAGGATCTTTGCATCAGTGTTCATTTGGTTGATTGGCCTACAGTTTTCCCTTTTTTGTGTTGTGTTTGTTAGATTTTGGTATTAGTATAATGTTGGCTTCATACAATGTATTCCATCTTTCTCAAATTGTTTTTGAAGGAGTTTGTGTAGGATAGATAATAGTTCATTTCTGAATGTTGTGAAGCTGTCTGGCCCTGGGCTTTTGTTTTTGGGGAGTGTTTTGATTATTGTTTCAGTTTCCCTGCTTGTAATTGGTCTGTTTAGGTGTTCTGTTTCTTTTTTATCTAGCTTTGGATGACTCTATTGGTCTAGGAATTTGTCTACTTCTTCTAGCTTGTTGAGCTTGTTTGTATATAAATGTTCATAGTTTTCTCTGATTATTCTGTCGATTCCTATTGACTCTATTGTAATTTCTCCTCTTTCATTTATTATCTTATTTATTTATGCTTTCTCTTCTTTTTTCTTTGTGAGTTTGGCTAGAGGTCTATTTTGTTTATTTATTTATTTTTTTTTGGAAGAACCAACTTTTGGTTTTGTTGACCTTGATTTTTTTTTTAAATTTCTAAATTTCTATTTCATTTATTTCTGCTTTGATATTTATTATTTTTTATGTTCTGGTTTTGGGTTTTTTAAAAATCTTTTTCTAATTCTTTGAGATGGGAGATTAGGGTTTTTTTTTTTTTTTTTTGCATTCTTGTTTCTTGTCTTAAGCCTATAATGCTATATACTTTCTTCCTCCTATTGTTTTTACTGTGACCCATACATTCTTCTAGTACATCACTTTCTAGTGATGTACTTATTGTTGTTCGACACAAAGTATTATTAATTTCTTCTCTACTCTTTGTTTTAATCCAGTGGTGTGGGTTTCAATCCCAATGAATTAGAAGGGTTCCCTGCTTTGTTTTCATGGTTTATTTCTAGTTTGGTACTTTATGATCAAAGAAGCTATTTGAAATGATTTTGATCTTATCAGTTGATGTTGTTTTGTGGCCCAAATGTGATTGATTCTGGATAATGATCCATGTGCACTTGAGAAAAATGTGTACTTGAATTTTTTTGGGTGTAGTGTTCTATTGAGCCCATGAAATTTGGGTCTTTATTTATTCTATTGTCTTTATTTTTTTTTTCCTCATTAATTTGTCTGTTGGTAAGAATAGGGTGTTGATGGTCTCCTATATATATTTTCTCTGATGTCTGTTTTCAGAGCTGATAATTGTCATATATATTGGTGCGCCTTCATTTGGTGAGTATATGTTGAGGGTTACATCTTCCTGATGTATTGTCTCCTTAATTATAATGTAGTGTCCCTCTATGTCTCTTTTTGCCTTTTTAAGTTTGATGTCTATTTCATGTGATAAAAGTTCCTGCCTTCTTTCTTGGTCCATTTGGTTGTAGGATTGTTTTCCAAACTTTTACTTTTTATCTTTTGTAATTACATGAGTTTCCTGGAGACAGCAGAAGATTGGATTTTGTTTTTTAATCCAGCCTGCATGCTTGTCTTTTTATTGATGAATTTAGTCCTTTTACATTTGGCATCTGTATTTGCTATTTTGTCTTTCTGTGATTTTATTCCTTGCCTTAATCTGTTCTTCTAATATTCTTAATCTGTTCTTCATCCTCTGTTGATTTTGGGACTTCTTATGGTATTTTGTGAGTGGAGGTTTAGTAGTAATGAATTTCTGGAGATTGTTTGTCTGAGGAGGGGTTTATTTTTCCTTCATAGAAGAAGGAGGGCTTTACATTGGCATTTGGCATTTGTTGAGTTTGTTGAATATGTCATTCCATTCTCTTCTTTAGCCTGTGGTGTTTCTTCAGAGAAGTCTGATGTCAGCCTCATTGGTTTTCCTTCATAGTTTATCTGTTTCTTTTTCTTCATCAGTTTCATTATATTTTTCTTGTCTTGGACTTTTGGAAGCTTTTTTTATTATGTGTCTTGTTGTAGTTTTCCTTTTATTATGGTGATTTTGTGTTCTAACCTTCTGTATGTTTATTTTCATCTCCTTTTTCATGCTTGGTAAGTTCTCTTTGATTATCTTCTTGAATAGTTTTTGGTTCTTTGGTCTCTCTTCTTCTGGGATTTTGTAACTCATATTTCCTTCTCTCATGGTGTCAGATAGTTCTCTCTTTTTCATTCTTTTTTCCTTTGTACTTCTCTTTCCTTTTTTTGTTCTTTTTGTGGCTGTATCTTTTGAGAGTACTGAGTTAATTCTTCCAGTTCATCAATTCTGTTTTCACTGCTTTTCCCAGAGTTCTCTAGCCCCTCCATTAATTTTTTTTAAATCTGCTGTGTTTACTCCATTTCCTTTTTTAAGGACTCATTTTCATTTTTCAGATCATTAATTAATTTCTCATATTGTTCATTTCCTTTATGTTTTTCAGTCATGACGACTTTAAATTCTCTCTCTGGCAGGGGGAGTTCTTCCATGTCATTGTTGTTGAGTTTTGGTGGTTGATTGTCTTCTTGTGGTGTGTCCTTCCCCTGAGGGCTTGCTTGGTTATTTGTATTTTACCTTCTTCCTGTTACTGGTTTTCTCATTTGTTAGATGTGTTGGGCCACTGTGCCACTGGTACTGTTGGACGTCTCTCTCTCTCTCTTTTTTTTTAGGATTTATTTAATTTATGCATACAGAATTGTGGTATAGGCCAGAGGTGAGGGGTGGAATAAGGTGGGGTATTGAGAGGATTCACCAGAGACAGAGTGGGATGCAGAACAGGCAATACTGAAACGCACTGCAAAAGGAAGCAGCAGGTGAGTCAGGAGAGGTCTTCTGTGCCATGTGGGCCACCTCCCTGCTTGGGGATGCAGTGGCTACGACAGCTTCATGGTGCTATACTTGAACCCATTGCACCACCAAGGAGAGCCCCTGTTGGGCATCTCTTTGGGGTGCTCCTTCTGGGGTGTCACGAATTGGTGGCCAGACTGACTCTGGCACTGTTATGCCAGATTCCACAAAGTTAGTGATGCTGTGGATATGTTGATTGGTGCTGTCCCTGCAGATCCTCTCCCTCACTTAGAAGGAAATCATGGGGCCCCTGACTTCTAACAGCCCCATGGGCAAGCTGATACTTCCCTGGATCCACAGGTCATCTTGGTGGCAGACCCCTCCCTCTCTCTACTCAATTCCAAAAGGGGAGCATGGAGTGTCTGGGTTCTGATAATGCTGCAGGGGTTGGCTGTACTTTTCCTGGTGCCTACAGTTCACCTTGATGGCAGACTGCTATCTGTCTCTACTCAGTTCCAAAATGGAGGCATGTGGCCTGCAGCAGCTTTGCTTGGTGCGCACTTTCCTACTCATCTTTGTTTGCAGAGGCTTTCCTTTCATTTCTCAGTTACAGAAGGGGATCTTTGGATCTCTGGCTTCAGGCAGCGACACAGGGGCTGCACTTTCCTGGTACATTCTGGGCCTTTTCTTTTAAGTACCCCTCAGTTATTTCAAGTTGAATGACTGCATCCCAAACTGAACTCATCCCTTCCTGCTTCCAAAACAGCTTCCTACAGCAGTGAACTGTGCCTTCCAAATAGTCACAATAGTCAGAAGCTTACTTGCTGTTATTCTGTCCTTAAGAGTTACCAGTTCAACAGTATATAATCAGGTAACTGTTCATCTTTAAGCAGAACATTTTAAGTGACTCCTGTTTTACTAGATGTTTTAAAAGTAGAACTTTTTGTGGTGGAGGAAATGATCTCTTGGTAGAATGAACTTTGGTGAAGAAAAATAGATGATAGACAGTCGTGCTGCCTACTGTACACCCACAGTATTGAGCTTGCTGGTTGTTACTTCACCCAGAAGATAACTTTTCTTTTACTGAGAACTTTTACATAAGGGAACATGAAGTACTCCCCTGGGACTCCCTTGACTTTATGCTTTTAAGTTGGAGAACCTTTAAACTCCCCCTCCCCCCCAATGTTTAAATGTGAGGTATCAATGATACAGAAAGGAACAAAAGGTTCTTTCTAGTTAATTGTGGGTATATGTTAAAAATGAAAGGATACTTTTCCTTAAAATGTGCCATTTCATGCAGCGGTTAAAGCACAGCCCTAAGAAGCTAAAGCCACTTCAGCATGAGTTTGATCCCCTCATTGGAGGGGATCCACATGGTGTGGCAGACCTCTCCACCAGCCCACTGCTCCCCTCAGCAGTGTACTTCGTCAGTCGACCTGTTCTGCTCCCCACTCTGTCCCTGGTGAATCTGCTCACCACCCCTGCGCACCTCTGGCCTGTACCCCAGTTCTGTATACATAAATAAATAAATCTTTTTTTAAAAATGTGCCATTTCAGATTTTCTTTCTCTTCTGCTAAAATATGTATATATTATAAACCCAACTATATTTTAAAAGACTAAGCACAGATTTGGAATTCTGTACATACTCAAGAATACAGGAGTATTATATTTACTATTCAAAATATTTCTGAGTATCTTGCCAAGTCTATGGTATTAGAAGCCAGTATCTCCAAGGAAGTCACAACAGGAACTAGTTGTCTAACATCCTTTCTTTCCAGCTCTGTCTTGTACCATAAAAGCCTGAATCAACAAGAGTAATGCCTCCAGGACTGAGAGCTCAGGAGGAAGTGGGAAAAGGGAGATTCTAATCAGAGCTTCAAGAGCTGCCAGGATCCTCCTTATGAATGAGGTTTGGAGCTTCACTAAACTCAGTAGAGTTTCATTCATCGTTTGGTGCTCTTAGAAATGCTTAAAACTCTCTGGAAGTAGAGCTGGAAGAGAAGGCAAGTGGAGTAGTTATGAAAGGGCTTGTGAGGCTTGTTTCTAGATCTTCATGGCTTCTTCCTAGGTCCTGGATTCTGCCTGAAGCTCTTTGCACAACACATTTTCTTCCAGGATACCCATTGTGCAGCTTGGGCAGGCTCAGGAATTTCCCAGGGAAGAGGGTGCCCTTTCAGTTTTTTTTTGCACGATGTGATATCCTTTCTCTAGTAGTCTTTTTTTTTTTTTAATGGAATTACTTGGTAAAAATCTAGTTTACATGTAAACTTTTGTTTTTATGTTGGTGGGAAAAATTATAGATAACATGGTTGGTTCACCAGAATGAATTTCTTATCTTTTAGCTGTAATAGTATAGTGAATATTTTTGCACTTAGTATATAGAAAAAGTAACTAAGACAAGTTTAAATGAAAGATTTTCTTACTCTTATTCTTACTACTGTAAAATCCTATTATGTTATTTTCTGTTCTCTTCTCCCTTCTCTTCCCTTCTTGGTGTTGATTGGCTGGGATTTTCTGTTTGAAAGATACCAGTCTACATCAAATTTTCAGGTAGAAATGATTATAGAAACAATTTATCTGTGAAAAACAGTATTCTGTTTTGAAAGCTCTGTAAGGTAATGTAGAAAGATAAAAGTGGCTTTCTTTTAATGTGTGTTTTGTTTATTTGCAGTATCAATAATACCTGATTCCTATGCTTTTGAGAAACATTTAAATAGCATATAATAGACAAAGATGCTAAAAGTTAAAAAAAAAAGCAAGAGTATATAATAAATCCAAAATAATTGTAAATGATGCAGGAATTTAAAGATTATAAATAATGAGTATGGGATGGAGCACCTGAAGATGACTTAGTGAAAGAATTGTGGTTAAATGTTAACTTAAAAGATGGGTGGAATGTCTGTAGGTGGAAGGGAGGGTTGAGATATTCCATTGACAATATAGGTGATATGTAATTTAAAATTGGAAATGAAGTAGTTAGGAAGAATGAGCAATGGAATATAGGCGTTGGTGAGGAGTGAGGATAAAATTTTGTTGAGGAGAGATTATATTTTGAAATTATTTAGATGCCCCATATTTAGCATGTAGGGATTTTTCTTTCTCAAAATCAGTTAGTGTGATAATAATATTGGTATTGCACTTTATATATTTTTCTAGCCTTTTACTTTTAAACTGTCTTTTAAGAAAATCTGTAGTAGAAAGATTGTAGTTGACGATTTCTTTGTTATCCATTTTGACAATCTGAGTTTTGATTGTGTCCTCAGTTAACCATATTTTATGTAGGTTTTGATAAGGTTATAATTACTTGTATCTTGTTATTCTTGCCATTTTTATTCTCATTTACTGCTTTTCTTTGTGTTAAACAAATCCTTTTAGCGTGCACGCTATTTCATGTTCAGTGTAGATTTTTAACAAAAATGTTACTTTTTTGGTGATTGTTTTAGGAATTGCAGCCTGCATTTCAATTTTTCACAGTTGGTTTCAGTTAATACTGACATAATTCTAGTTAAAGAGGTTACATTTTCTTCAGCATAGCTTAAATTTCTCTTTAGTCCTTCATGGTATTTTTGTCATATATATTGCAACTATATTGTAAACTTACTAATATTATTATTTCTTTATTCAATTTGTCTTTGATGAAATTAAGAGAAGAAAAATGTGTGCGTCTAGTATTTTCCATCTGTACCCATCATTTCTGGTGCTCTTTGTTTCTTCAATGAATTTGAATTACATTCTAGACCTGTTCTTTCAGCCTGAGAGATTTACTTGTGTACATCTAAAGAGAGGTCTTTATTTGGAATATTCTCCATCAGCATCCTTTTTTTCTTTTTTTTAAACTGAGTAACATTGGTTTACAGCACTGTATAAGATTTAGGGGAAATAGATTGATAGTTCATCAGATGTATGTTGCTATACCAAGACCACTACTAAAGTACACATAATCCTCACCATGCTTCATAAAGACCCTTCCTTTTGATCCCCCCATCACCCTCCCATTCTCATATCCTCAATTCCTAAATCAGATTTCTAGGGCTTGCATTGGTTTAGCTTTATATGTTCGTTGTCTTTGTCCTTCTGATTTATTTTGCTTGGCATAATCCCCTTAAACTTCATCAACTTAGAAAGTGATGTCCTGAGGTGTAGATTTTTTTGTATTTATCCTATTTTAGGTTCACTAAACTTGATATTCATTTATCTGTATGTTTTATAGTGTTTTTCATTATATTTTGAAAGTTGTTAGCAATGATCTATTTAGCCTTTTTAAATTCCTTTTTCTTTTTCCTTATTTTCTAGCATTACCTTTATTTATGTTAGTATATGTGATGTTTATCCTACAGGAGGTCTTAGACTGTTGAGTTTTCATTCTGTATGTTGAAATTACATGATATGTTTAGCTTTTTAGTTTGTTTGTGTGTTTGTTGTGTTATGCCAGTCTACCTTTGGGCCTTTTCATTTGGAGGCTCTTTTTTTTTTTTTAATAAATAACTGCTGTGTTCGTCCTCTTTATCCTTAATAAGTTTCCAAGCTTGTGTTCAGACCTTACCTCCTTTGTGAGGTCTACTTTAACCACCTGAAGGTGGTTGGCTTTTTGTAGTTTACCTAGATCAAATCTGTACACTTAACCACAGTCTGACACCCTGGTTTGAATGCAATTAAAAATTTTTAATTCTGATTTTTCTCAGTTTCCCTGGTTTTTTGGGGGTAATTCTTTTGTCTGTGTAGCTTAGTGGCCAGCCAGCTACTGGTTAGAGATTGTATTCAAACATCTTGAATTTCTAATGCTTTTATTACTTTTTGATGATCTTGTATGGCTCAGGAATACATTAAAAATCTAGGCAGGCCCTTCCTGGTGGAGTAATAGGTGAAAGCACAGCACTAAGAAGCTAACGCCACTTCAGCATGAGTTTGATCCCTGCCCTGGAAGTGAGTGACCCATGTGGTGCAACAGAACTCTCCTGTCTCAGCCGCTGCTCCCCTAAGCAGTGTACTTCGCCAGTCAGCCTGTTCTGCTCTCCACTCTGTGTCTGGTGAATCCTCTTACCACCCTGCCCCTCTGGCCTGTAGCCCAGCCATGTATGTATAAATAAATACATCTTAAAAAAAAAAATCTAGGCAATTTTTAAGGTGGTAGGGGAAAGTAGCATATTGGGCAAAGAAGACCACTGTCCTATTTATAATATCTGCAGATTTTATTGAATAACTGCATCTTGACTTTTCTTCAATTGATTACCAATCTTGGAAGGAAAGTCAAGATGCAGTTATTCAATAAAATTTGCAGATATTATAAATAGGACAATGGTCTTTTTGCCAAATATGCTACTTTCCCCTACCACCTTAAAAATTGCCTAGATTTTTTTCTATAGTATAGTCCATTTTTATAGGTGTTTTGTGAGAATTTGCTGATCTCTTCATTCCTTTATAGCCAAAGTCTTACCTCTAAGATGTGTGTTTCCAGCCTTAGCTTCTACCTTATGTGTTAATGGATGTCATATAGGGAACCCTAAAAAAACACAACCCTTGATGAACTTTTGGCCTCATATCATTCTCTTCAGTTTCTAAGGATGATCTTTTAGAAAGGTACATAAGACTTTGCCATCTTCCTGGTCAAAACCTCCATTGACTTTCCTTTATGTTTAGAGTAAAATTCAGTTAACGTCATTAATAAGGGTTTATATAACATTATTGTTACTGACCACTCTGAACTTGTCTCTTTTTACTTTGCTTTCACTCTGTATGTTGAAATTACATGATATGCTTAGCTTTTTTGTTTGTGTGTGTGTTTGTGAGGTCTACTTTAACTTTATTTAAAACAACCTTTTCTCTCTCGTTCTTATTCTTCATATGAAAATACATTGCATTTCTCCCTGTCTTTCATAGGACATATCCTTCACTGCCATATCCGTAACACTGTGAATGATGCTTGGTGCAGGATAGGTGTTCTTTTTATAGAACCAGTATGCTATGGGTGAACTAATAAGAAAAGACTGAGTAAAACTGGGTAGGTTTGGGGTAGTTGTTAAATGTGTTTCAGGCATGAACTTTGCCTTATACCTCTAAAATTGCTCTATGATACTTATATTTTGTATCTTACAGAGAATTTTAAAAATAGAAAATTTAAGCCTCTTTTAAAAAGAATATATACTGTCAACTGAAGGGTGAGAGTCGGTGAATGCTTAGGTTTACATAGGTGCTTCACTTTTGCTTCTTCTTGATAAGATAGCAATGCATAATCTAATACAGCTGCATAATCTTGGGAATTTAATACTTCCTTATAACCTTGATTACATGAGTGTAGAAGAATTGAATCTATATTCAAAGAAATATGAATCTTAGTATATTAACATTTCTCCCATAAAACTAACTCCTTAGATGTGGATTAGCATGGTATAAATGTATTTTCAGAAATAGTTTCAGTTTGGAATGGACACATTTTTGGAAATGGTGTTTTCTGTCTTTCTTTGCAGTGGCCAAAATTAGAGCCTGCCATCAGGTATTATCTTTGTTAAATGAATTATGTTGTATTTCCTTAGTTTCTGTTTATTGCTTTAGCTGTAAACATATTTAACCATACAGTGGAAAGATTGATTTTTTAAAAAAAGATTTATTTATTTCTGCATACTGAACTGGGTACAGGCCAGAGGTGCAGTAAGACAGTAGGGAGTAGAACAGGCCGACTGACTAAGTACACTGCTGAGAGAGCAGTGGGCAGGTCTGGAGAAGCCTGCCAGCCCTGTGGATCACCTCCCGGGCAGAGATCAAACTCAATGCTGAAGTGGCTTTAGCTTCTTAGTGCTGTGCTTTACCTGCTGCGCCACCAGGAAGGGCCTGGAAAGTTTGATTTTTTTAATAAAAGAATTATTTTCTTAAAGCGTTATTTTTTTATTTATTTATGCTTGGAAGAGCTGGGGTGTAGGCCATAGGTGTAGTGTGGTTGCAGGGGATTGAGAGGATTTACCAGAGACAGAGTGGGGAACAAAACAGGAAGATCTACTGAAATACATTGCTGAGGGAAACAGTGAGTGAGACAGGAGAGGTCTGCTGTGCCATGTGGATCAGCTCCCAGGCTGGGGTCAAATTCATGGCATAATGACTGGCAGTAGCTTGATAGGACAGGGACTTTAACCCCTGCAGCACCTGGGAGGCCCCAAGAATTGTTATTACTACTATATAGATAAGCCTAGCTCTGTCAGTTTAAAGGGATAGGAGAGTCTTCTTGAGTATTTTAGTTTACCTGAGAAGACATGCTAGAATAATCATTAAAATCTATTGGAATTTTCCATGTTGTGAGAATTATAACTAATTCTGCTTTAGGAGTTTTCCTTATTAGTTTTTTTCTGCTGTACATTTTCCATGTATATAGTAATTCCACCTATCCATATATACTTCATTTTATTGTCCTTCTAAATATTATTCATAACTAAAATTTTGTATTTTCTTAGCCACATAATTGGTATTTGAGTATCCTTTCTCTGTGTTACATAACCTAGCCTTTATTAACCATATTTCTGACAGTCAAGCATATTGTTGAAATTTATGTGCTTTGTCTTCAAATATACTACTGCAAAATTTATGGGGTTAGGAAGTCTATTATTTAATGTTTTCTTTTCATAAGTGATGATCATAACTTTGAAACTCTCCAAAGAAAAAATTATATATAAACTTGTTTGAATGTTCAATTTCTAAAATGCCTTATTTTAATTCTCTAAAACTTAGCATTTGAACCTTTTTAATAGGCTAACTTGTAATTTTCACTGTATTTTGGGAAATAATAGGATTTGTAAGAGTTTTCTTTGTGTCCAAATTTACTTGATGAGAAGTTTGATTTTTTTTAAAATATAAGTTACAAAAAAGTGACACTAGTGGCAGTTCATTTCAGATATCTCTTAGATAATCTAGATCAGTGCTCCACTACTTGTGTTGAAATACTGGCTTTAAAAATTTCCAATTAATTAAAGACTGGTATTTTCATAAAATGTGGTACAGATATTGGAAAATGTGCCATGTATCACTGGAAAAGTAAAATTAAACACCACAAAATGTAGGTCCTACTTATTACAAAATTCATAGATTTAAAATTACTTTGTTGAATTGCTATAAAAGATTTTGAACACTTGGCTTTCAATTTCTCTGCTTACTGCAAAGTAGTAACAAATTGGTCATGGACTAGCAATACATAGTTTGCATGTTAACTATTAAAGACCGTAGTTTTTTGTAATGTATCTGTGGCCTGCTGTTTGTAGTATTTAATATTATTTTCTAAGCAGCTTAGTATGATGGAAAGCAATTAAACTTTAAAATACTTATTTTCATGTCTTCCTTTTCAGAATCGTGAACTTCAAATCATGAGAAAGTTAGATCACTGTAACATAGTCCGATTGCGCTACTTCTTCTACTCAAGTGGTGAGAAGGTAGGTCTTACACAAAGTGTGTATTGAATATTGTGATAAACTTAAATAAATTAGACACTTCCTGCTGCTGCTCCCTGCCCCTGAAAGCATTGTGGTAGTTCAATGGAAGAGTTCTAAAAGTAAGACCTTACAGATTGAGCTCAAGATAGGATCCTTGAATATCCTTACTTAAATCTGGAAGATATTTATGAGATGATAAAGGGAATGGATTTTAAGAATTTTCATTTAAAAAACTTATTTTCAGTTCCACAGCATACTTATATATTTGTTTAAACTTTCTGTGTTTCATATATACTACTGGAGCTTCATGATATATATATATAGTTCATCAATTTTTTGGAGAGGAGGAAATAATATCATTTTGCTATGTGGGAGTATTAGAAAGGAAAGGTGATCAGTAAGTCTTTGGTGGGCTCAGAATGAAACAAATACTGGGAAACAAATTTAACAGTCTTTGTCTAGGCAAATAGTTGGAAAAAATATATTTCAAGAGTTTGTTATCAGTGGTCAAAATTTGTTCACATTTAATTCTATGAAAGCAAATAGTAATGAAAGACTACTGTGAATCTTCACCTCCCAACTATCCTAGCCTTCGCACCCTCATCTTTCTCTTCAGGGAACACAGTAGCTAATGTTGTACTAACTGGAATTAGAAGGATAGAAAAATCAGTTTCCAGTTTCTTCTGTTTACCACCACACACCCCCTTTTTTAAATTTATTTTTATTTTGTTAACTCTTCCTTTCCTTATGTTTTTCCTTCATTGGTTTGGGGTAAACAGGTAGGCCCAATACCAGACATTAATTTTTTTTTCTTGCTAAGTGAACATGAATTTGGATCATTAGACATTTAGATCTCAGACTTCATGCAATAATATCTATAATCCTTAGATACCTTATACCTCTTGATTTCTAGCCCAGCACTCTTATTTCACATAACTTTTCCAGTGTACCACTGTTTAATAATTCCCAATAAAGTTTGTGTAAATTATTTCCTTAGCAATTCTTACTTTTCATGACGAACATGTTACATGGGGAGTTACTCATGTATTAAAATAGCTAGGATTGTGATACACATGTCTGTAGATAAATATTTATATAGTTGCTAGTATTTTAGCAACCATAATTAGCAAATTGTTTCTCAAGAGTATGTATTTGTGTGTGTATAAGTTTAAGTGATGGTTTTGTTTGTGTTAGGAATTCTAAATCCACATAATTATTTGCATTGTTTTCTTTCTAAAGACAATTACGTGGCTTATTGTGCTTTATTTTTTATTTTTAAGCCTAACAAGTAGCCTGTTAATTGTCTTTAATCTCTTACCTGTTTTAACATGTCTTTTAGTTTTTCCTTTCACTTCCCAAGTGAAATTATGGATGTCTTATGTTCACAGTACTTTTATAATGAAATTTTGAATCCACCTGGTTTTTTTTAAACAATAGATAATACACATACCCAAAGGAGGGAACTAAAGGTCAAAATTAATTTATTCCGTGAACCCCTGGATTGTAAATTGATTTCTTTGAAAAGGCTTTTTTACAGAGCTCCTAGATATTTCTCTTCATTTAAAAAATTTGTATAGTATCCCCTTTATACCAGGCACTGTTGTGGTGGTTTACATATAATAACTCACTTAACTCAAAATGAAGAGCAACCTTTTGACTATAGACTCTCATTGTGGCATCACCTAAAGGATTAACCTGTTTAGTTATGGTGGAAATAACCATCACAAGTCTGGCCTCACCTTCACTTAATTGTGCTTCAGTAGTGACAGAATATGAACTGTTGCCTGTATATTATCCTAGAGGAAGATATCATCCATGCTACTGTTCAGAGCTGCTTATTTGTCTTAAATGGTCTTATAAAGAGCAGTTAAGAAGTCATTAAGGGAAGTTATCCAGAAGATCAGTTAACCTCTGTCTATTACTATTAAAGTTAAACATGCGTCTTACATTTTATTTATCTCAGAATTTTCTGTTGAGCATAGTAAATTTTCACAAGTGAAGAAATATGACTGCTTAATTTTTGATAGCTCTATTATAAAAATATCCAAGTAAAGTGGCAGCATATTACTGGAAATTATGATCCTTTCATGTCAAAAAAGAGAGAAAGTTTTTTAAAAATGTGTAGAAATACACAGTTATAGAACCTTGCATCAAAAATATTTCTTCTTGCTTTATTCATGATCTCTTCCTTCTGAATTGTCATTCAAGAGAGACCAGCTAATAAGTTAGAACTTTCCATATGTAAAGATGGATTCTGCTTTAGTATTCTTTTTTTTTAAAGATTTATTTCTTTATTCATACAGAGCTGGGGTACAGGCCAGAGATGCGGAGGGTGAAAGGATTCACCAGGAACAGAGCGGGGAGCAGAATAGGCAGATTGAAGAAGTACACTTCTGAGGGGAGCAGCGGGTGGGTCAGGAGAGGTCTGCCATGCCATGTGGATCTCCTCCGGGGCAGGCAGGGATCAAACTCATGTGGAATTGGCTTAAGCTTCTTAGTGCAGTGCTTTAACCCGCTGCTCCACCAGGGAGGGCCCAGCTTTAGGATTTTTATCAGTTCTTAGTCTCCAAAAATAGTTATGACTAAACTCAAAGCAACTGTTTAGAATTAAATGTCTTATAAAATTTTTACAAAGCCTTAAAGATTATTTCTCTCTGAATGTGATGATACTCTAAGTAGTAGATCTTTATAACAGCAGTATGATGTAATCCCTATGTCTGTATATTAGAGGAGCTTGAGGGGAGAGAATAAAAACTTAATAATACTTTGAGGTGCCTGTGAGACTTGTAAATAAAGATGCCCTGTAGACAGTTACATATATGACATCATAGGTAGTAGTGATGGGACACTAAATAGATGATATTGACAAGGTTAAATAGAAAGTATGTGTAACTCTAAGGTGTTAGAACTTTTAGGAGTTTAGAAAGGAGTTTGGAGAGATGTTTTTTTGAGGTCAGACTGTGAAAATTTTGTGAGTGTTGCCTTTGATCCTAGAATATTTGAAGGGAGTAAAGCAGTTTCTATTTGAGAGAGTTACAAGGAACCCAGTGCCATTCGGTGGGATCCAGGTTTTGTTTCGGATAAGGCAGTAAAAACCAAACCCTCAATGAAGAACTGGGGCACTAAACTCCATAGTGCTTTTTGGGTTTCAGAGAGCTTTGGGCAGTAGATGGGCAGTAAGAAAATAAGCCTAAAGAAGGTATGAGGTGGCATTCTTGGGGGATGAATTGATGTTGTGAGGATGAGAAAAAGAATTATAAAGTGTTTCAGTAGTGTAGCTATGAAAGACTTGGTTAGGGGTCCAGGATGGATGAGTTCAATGTCTGATTTCCATCATTTTGTTATTCTGTTTTTCTAAACCTTTTTATTCTGCTTTCTTCAGTCTTCATTGTGTTTCTTCTCTTTTCATGCTAATTCTAATCTCCATTTTTCTATATCTGGATTTCTATCCTTCTTAAATAGGCTGTGTCACCTCTTCATATTCCTTTTTCCTAACTCTTGTGCCTGTCAGTATTTTTGTCTGTCTGTTAATTCTTTGACAAAAACAAAAAACAAAAAAAACAAAAAGCCCAAAAAGTTTATCTGGATTTCAGTTCCTTTTTTTTTTTTTTAAAAAGATTAATTTATTTATACATACAGAACTGGGGTATAGGCCATAGATGCAGGGGTGGTAAGAAGCTTCACCAGAGAGGGTGGGGAGCAGAACAAGCAAAATCTTTGTGTGGTTCCTATATTATGTCTCTATCATTCTCTTTCTTAGTATTTCTTTGTTAGCCTGTACTGCTCCCTTTTTGGAAAATTTTATTTTAGTTTTTAAAATTTATTTATGGAAAAGTTTAAAGAAGAAAATTTAAACTCTCATCCCCACTTGTGATTTTAGTTCTATATTGTTTTCTTTATGAACATATCTTACATATTCATATTAATAATTACAACTCATAGAAACTTTTGTTGCCTTGTAGTATTTGTAGTTCTTGATTACATAATTTTCCATTGAGTTGTATTACAGTAGTTTCTAAACTAGTTCTCCATTACTTTTAGTTCTTGTATTAAAATTAAGCTTCCCCAGAGCTTCATCTTAATTTTTATTCACAAGTTTTTTTAGCTTTAGGCGAATTTAAAGTGAGATTGATGTAATATTTAGCAGATTTTTCTACTGACTACAGTTTGAACAAACAGCATGTCTGTTCTTGGTGACATTCTCTTTATTGTGCTCTACTGTGCCATTTTAAGGACTGTTTTTCTGTAGGAATTATAATCAGTCAGATTTCAGCATATAACTTGGGGGAAGGAGTAGCTAAATAAAGAGGAATTAAGTCAGGACAGAGAATAAAGATGTGGCCTAATATTAGTCTTAGTTGTAGTCTTCTGGTTGGAATTACTAGTGTTTGTTATATACACTGAAGCATAAAATAGGTAGGACATAGGTTACACAACAGTTTCCTCCTATTTATTCCAGAAGAAGAGTACTCTTCCTACAACCAAAGGGGAAAAAATTGGAACTTTTGAATGTTTTGAAGGACTGGACTTAATAACTTTGTGAATCGCAAATATCCAACTATTTTCTCAGTATCAGTAAAAAATCCCTTTCTTAGAGTTATCAGAAACACCTGTTCTGTATATATAGATTGAACAGATAAAAGGCAAAGTTTTGGTTGAATGTGGGTATGGGAGCAGTGGACTTTGCCTGCTTAATACATAGAATTTGGATGCTGAAGGAGGTAGTTTGTAAACCATTGTATCTTTATAGGATGGTTAAACTTAAGTCAGTTAATAATTTTCTCTAAGAAATATTTCTGTAAGTAGCCTTATTTGTAAAAATATTTATCTGTGCTTCCTCATGGATCTGTACTTAGATACTAAAGGAGAGTGCCTTCTTTAAATAAAACTGTTCCTCTACTTGACACAATGAGAGACAATTTAAATAACAAGGATGGCAGATTGCTTTCATTCCTCATACCAACTTTGTTCTATTGATAGTAATTGTGTGGAGGGGTATTTACAGAAGAGGAATATTCTACCAAAGTCTTTGATGGCGAGAAAAATGCTAAAAATGCTATGCTTGATTATATCTCTGTCATAGAAGAAAACGTAGGCAGGAATCCATTCTGAAAAGTAAAGTGCAGTGGTGTTTTAGCTAAGAGTATTCAAGTTTACATTTTGTTACTTGATAGTATAACTAGACAAAATGTTACCTTTGTAAGCCTTTTTTTTCCTGTACAGTCTATACAATAGGAATTTTGTAAGGAAAAGATCTAATATGCTTATTTAGTGTTTATCATAATACCTGGCATATAATTAACACTTAAACATTAACTTACTGTCTTACAAATTGTTGTTTTTAATAATAGCAAATATATAATTGCTATGCATCAGCCATTGCATAGGTGCTTTTTCCTCCCCATAAATAACATTTACTATGTTACATACCCCTTTATATGCATAACATGTTATGCTAATTGAAATGTGTGAAAATTACTAATGTTTATGCAACATTTAGAGATGAGGTCATTGAGGCATATAGAAATTGAGTAACTCTCCTGTGCAAGCCCATATGAGAAGGGGACAGAACTGGCATTCCAATTCATGTATTCCAGCTCCAGAATCCTTCATTAAATCCATTCTCCTTAACTGCCTCCTAATTATTGGCAGTTTATGTGCCCTACAGAAATGACTTGTGACCATAACTCAATCTTTCCTGCGAAGGGTTTCTTCACTAACTAGAATAAACAGCAGTCTAGATGCAAAATGCAAATATTTTTGCTTGATATGCTTTGTTTGCATTTTAAGTAAATAATAGCAAGAGGCATATCTCTGTTCCAGTCAAAAGACCAATTTTCTAGTTGACCCTCATGATAGATGACCTAAGCCCTTTCTTTACATGTACTTTATAACTCATTTAAACTTCACAAAACCCAGCAAGATTGGATACTATTATTACTATTTATAGAGGAAGAATCTGAGACAGTAGCTGCTAGGTGTCCCAAAGTCATAGAGCCACTAAGTGGCAAAATTAGAAGTCAGTGTTAGGCAGAATTTGTCTAATATGCTATACTCTTTAGCATAGAAGATAGATATTCTCAGAACAGTAAGTTAGAAAATGTACCATTTAAAAATACCTTAGTAATGATTGTTGAACAGAAGAGGGTACAATGTCTACTTTGGAGAACTATTTGAAGACAAAAAAGCCTGCAGTTTGGGACTAGGATGAATGTGTGTATTTATGTATGTATAATGTTACAAGTTTTATATTTCTTTATTGCTGTTATAGCTAGATACCATTTATTAAAAGTGGCATATTTAAGTCTCCAAATATTATTATAGAATGGTCTGCTTCTTCCTTGAGTTCTGTCAGTATTTTCTTTATGTATTTGGAGCTCTGATTTGGTACATGTTTGTTTTTAATAGTTATATCGTCTTCATGAATTGACCCTTTTATCAAAATACAATATCTTGGATGCTTTCTTTTTCTTTTTCTTGTCATTCACTGCCTTGACTAAAATCTCCAGTACAGTGTTGAATAGAAGAGATGGAGACAGAGATTCTTTTCTTGTTCCTGATTTGCAGTGGGGAGGGAGGGAAGCATTCTGTCTGTATTTTTTTAAGTGTGATTGTTACCTCTGGGATTTTTGTAATGTCATTTATCAATTTTTAGGAAGCTCCCTTCTAGTCCCAAGTTGTTGAGTGTTTTTGTTGTATAAGGGTGATGGACTTTGTCATATGCTTGTTTATTGAAATTATTGTGTTATTCTTTATTTTAATAATATCTTTTGTTAAGTTAGAGCTGTCTTGTACTTCTGGAAATAATCTTACTTAGAAATGGTATGTTGCTGGGTAGTGTTTTCTAGAGAGCTTTTGCATCTATATTTGTACAGTGTATTGTGTCCCCCACTTCCTCATTCCCCCAACACTGCTGTGTAACATCTTTTCGTGGTCTTGGTACAGGGTAATGTTGGCCCCATGGAATAAGTTGGAAAGTATAGTCTTCTGCTGCTTCTTCTTCTTCCTTCCTTCACTCCTACATTTTTGAAGTTTATGATGAATTGATATTAATTCATCTTTGAAAGCTTGATGGGTTTCTTAATTTATGCCTGAGCTTTTTTATTTTAAATTTTAGGAAGCATTAAAGTCACTAATTAAGCTTCTTGATTTGTAATAGGTGTATTTAGAACTTTTTTTTGATAATTTGTCCATTTCACCTTTCTTGTTCTTGAAGTAAAGGTTGTCATGTTTTTCCTTTAAAGTCCTTTCACGTCTGTAAAGTCAGTTCTGATGTATTGCCATTTTGCTGGTGTCGTGGACCTATCAGCTTCTCATTAGTTATGCGCCATAAAAGGTCTCCATTGTTTTTAGATAATGCCTGTAGAGTTCCTCCTATTCTATTACAAGTATAGATGGTCTCTCTTGACTAAACCCATAGCCTGCCCTTCCCTCTGACAAAACCTAGACCTCACAGCACTAGAACTGGGGTTGAGGACTCTATTTCTCAGAGTATCAAACTTAATTTTTTGAGTGTGCAATGGATGATAGGCATTGGTAGCCCCTGGTCTTCACTGATTGCCCCTACTAGAGTGGGAGCTCCACCCTATAAGAAATTTGGGGAGATGCCTGGAATACTGTGTCTGTAAAAAAGCTTCTTTTACCTTACTATAGGGGAAGTAGGGGAAGGCAAAGACAGTTCCTGTACCTAACGGGGATAGATCTTTTGCTTGCAACTTGGGACTAGGATGAATAAGGGACAGTACTGTAGCCTGTACCTCCAGGGAGTGCAACCATAGCCACAGAAGGGGAAGGTAGTTCCTTTCTTCTTGGCCTTAGCTGTCTGGAATAGAGAAACAGATAGTGCTTTCCAAAACTGGAGGTGGGAAGGCAGGTCAGTAAAGTCCTTTGCTAAAATAAACCACTGAATATCACTTTTCTTATTGAGATCTGTTTCTTAATTTGCTGTATGTCCTTAGAACTACTTCTACATAGTTTAAGTGATTGCTTTTAATCATTTTACCAGGTAAACTTTTGCTTTGCTGAGGCGATATCCCCAGCTATTCTCCCCTCTCTCCCTCTTATTATTTTTTAAACTTTGTTCACAGACTGCTTAGTGAGGCTATTAGCTAGATAGAAAAGATGAATAAGTTCCCAGTTATATGAGTATATACGTAGTATACAGGGATATATGAAACAATAATGATTAAATATATGCTGATTGTCTGATTGTATTCCTGTCAGTAAAAAATATTAAGCAAGCACAGTAAGTACCACTGTACTTACATATTATGTATGCATACATATACCAAAATAAATACTCAAAAAATTAGTACTAATATTGATTTACATGTTGAATATAGTATATTACCCATATATATATTAATTTTTATCAGATTCAAACTTAGAGATATTCTTTTAATTAACTTTACAGATTATTATTGCCTTAAATCATAAATTAAAAACAAGTACCAACCTTCTAAAGTCTTCTGATTCATTTTTATTTAGTCATGATAGCAGTGTTTTGAAAGTTTTATTATTGAGAAAATTGAAGTCCAGTTTGATTAAAGAATTTGTTAAATATGAGTGTTAATTAATTCTTAAAGTTCATTTCATAGTTGCACAGTATAGTATTTTAGGTGCAAAGACAAAGCTTAAGATCTCTGTCTAAATGAGTTGGAGGACAAGAAAAGAAGTATACTAAGTATACTGCAGAATGATACATGGAATAACATTTAATTGTACAGTGAGCAGAGGAGTAGAGAAGAAAGTGATAAATTACCCAGAGGCCTTCAGCAAGAGAATAGGGCACGGAAGAGGGATGTTTCACTTACAACCAGGGGAAAGCAAGTCAAAAACACTATGAGATATCACCTCACACAGTGAGAATGGCCCATACTAGAAAAACTGGCAACAACAAATGCTGGCAAGGATGTGGAGAAAAATGATCCCTCTTACACTGTTGGTCGGAATGGCAAACTGGGCCAACCACTATGGAAAGCTGTCTGGAGGACTCTCAAACTACTAAAAATGGAGCTACTATCAGACCCAGCATTCCACTGCTATGAATCTACTCAAAGTTCACCAAAACATTAAAACATATACCTGTACTCTATGTTATGGGTGATGAGATATGTAAACAACCTAAATGCCCCCCAAAAGATGACTAGGTCAACAAGCTATTGTGTGTGCACACACACACACACATGTGCACACACAGAGAATACTACTCAGAGATCAAAAAGATAAATTCATGCCATTCACAGCAGCTTGGATGGAACGAGAAAGGATTATATTTAATAAAATAAGTCAGAAGGAAGCAGGAAAAATATAAAATATTAGATGATTTCACTTATAGGAGGAACATAGGGAAACCTTGCAAGGGATGGTGGGGGGGGCAGGAATACAAAACTAACTAGCAGGCGAACAACAAATCTGAGCAGGGAAAGGAGAGGGAAGAGCAGAAGAGACGATGGTGTTGGCTCACAGGTGTCTTATTGGTAGTAATTTTATGGGTATTATACCTGAGAGGGGAAATCAACCTAAGTACAACAATGTAAAAATGCATATAAATAAAAACTAAAAAGAAAGAAGGGGTGATGCTTGATCAGAGATTTTGTGGCTTAATAGTGCAGAGTATGTGATTGTCATGTTTGAAATACCGGATGTTTGAATGATTGGTGGAGTCATACAGCCAAGTCTATATCAAAAGATAAGATGATACATGTTGTATATGAAGTATGTATGTTAGTATATGAGTAGTAGTGGGCAAATGAGGCTGAGATAATAGAAGTGGGTTATTTTTTTTTAATAACAGTTTTTTTTTTACATCATTTTGTACATTTTTTTTCCATCTCAATTGTAATCCCCGCAGGTTTCCCATCACCAAGTCACCCATGTGCCATCACCATAATCCCGTGCACTTCCCTCCACACCCCCCCAGCCCCCATTTTTGATCCCATCCCCCACTCCACCCCACAAAATGTCTCTGGTATATGGTTGTTCATTATTTTTGTCATTTTCTCACCTGGTCCATTATACTCCTGCTATGAGTGAAACCATCTGGTATTTTTCTTTCTCTTTCTGGCTTATCTCACCAAGCATGATCTTTTCCAGCTCCATCCAAGTTGCTGCAAAAGACATGCGTTTCTCTTTTTTGGTCGCTGAGTAATATTCCATTGCATATATGTACAGAAGTGGGTTTTTAAGAAATCTGGGTAAAGATAAACTTGTGAAAAGGGTTTTTTTTTTTTTTAAATGAAATCCCAAGTTATAAAAACTATGCAAATGAAAGGCTGAAAAATTTTAACAAGTATATACATGGTCAGGCTTACAAAATATAACTATTCTTGTTTCCCTTTCCCCATTACTTTCTCATTACTGTATGAGAATCAACAGCAGAAAATTTTATTTACTAAAATAGAGAGGTTTGCTTAAATAAGATCAGAAATTAGTTATATTGATATCTCTTAAAATGGTATATTCATTATCTGGATAAAACTTTTACTGATGAAAGGTAATTTGTCCTAGGAAATGAATATGTAGGTACTATAAACTCTTGAGGTGTAGATGATTTGTCATGACTTCAGAAATATAAAATGTTATTGATAGCAAATGAAATTGTAACTGTCATCTGCTTCAGAATATGAATTCTGGTAGTTTCTTTTGAATATAGATCACCATCTTTGTTTTTATGTCACCTTAATATTTTAGCAAAAGGTATTGTTATATACATATTATAATACAAACTGTATTATTACATGGATATTGTAACATGGACTATGGTAGGACAATAGATATGAGTAAAATCTTCATTACCCTAGTTTGCGAATCTCCACAACTTCCTTTCTATATAGGTACATTTTCTGTAACCATGTATGAATGCTTATATCATATGTAGCAAAATAACATTTTAGGGAATATGTTCTGCATTTTCTGAACAATATTAACAGTAAATCTTTTTGTGTTTATATGTGTAGAAACTTCATCCATTGTCCCCTTTTGTTAACATTTATATTCTTACCATGTTTGTCACACATAAGGAACCCATGGTGATACATCAGTTAAAGTTCATAGTTTAAGATCTTAGTTTTTACATAATGCCTTTTTCTCTTCGTGATCCCATTTAAAATAACGTACTACATTTAGGTATTATGTCTTTTTAGACTGCTGTTGGCTGTGTGATTTCTCCGGTTTGTTTTTTTGGGGTTTTTTTTTTTTTTGTATGTGATCCTGACAATTTTGAGGATCACTGACGGGACATTTTATTTTGATCCCTCGCTATTGGAATTTTCTGACATTTATCTCATAATAAACTGGGACTTTGGGTTATTGGAGAAATTCCACAATTTCATTTCCATCACATCATACCATCTGCATGATTTGTGACTTTTTTTTAAGATTTATTTATTCATACAGAACTGGGGTACAGGCCAGAGATGCGGACAGTGAGAGGATTCACCAGGGACAGAGTGGGGAGCAGAACAGGCAGATAGACAAGTACATTGCTGAGGGGAGCAGCGGGTGGGTCAGGAGAGGTCTGCTGCACTATGTGGATCTCCTCCGGGGCAGGTGGGGATCGAATCGAACTCATGTGGAAATGGCTTAAGCTTCTTAGTGCTGCACCACCAGGGAGGGCCCGATTTGTGACTTTTTATTAACCTTTATTGCCTAACCTAGCATTTTCTCAGGTTTTCCACTTTTTCATGCTGAGTTCTTTAGTAAGAGGTCACTAAGCACAGCCCCACACCTAAGAAGGGGGCAGGGGATTACTCTTCTTAAAGGCAGAGTATCTACATGTACTTTTAAAAATTTATTTTGTGCAAGACATTTTCTTCTCCATTTATTAACCTACTTATTTACTTATATCAGTGTTACTTGTGCATATTCATACTTGGGTTATGATCTAATACTTTATTGCTCAAATTGTTCCAACTTTTGCCATAGAAGCTCTGTAATTCCCGTTTTCCTTTAATATAATGCCAGTAATGTTGGCATTTTTTGTTTAATTGCTTCTGAGCATGTCTTCACTCTCAGTCTTGTAGATAGTTTTCATTTTCTTGGTCAGAAACCATATCTTTTATATGTTCTCATGCACACATGCAGAGAATTTTTTCATAGACTTCATTCCTAGAAGTGGTATTGCTGAGTCAAATTGGGTGTCTGTGCCCTCACTTTGAACGTATTAGCTGTTGACTTCCAAAAACTTGCACAAGTTCATGTTTTCACCAGAAATGTGATCGTACGTATTGGACAGTGACCCTTATTCCAGTACTTATTTTTAACAGATTGAGTTTTTTTTCCAATTTGATAGGTTTAAATTGGTTTCTTAACATTTTGTTATGAATGATGTTTGAACATCTTTTTGTATTTCTGTTGGCCATTTGTATGACCATCTGTTCATGCTCCTTTCCTTTTTTCCTGTTTGAATGTTGATCTTTTTAAGTTGGTTTTCAAGAGATATTTATATTTTCAAGAAAACTTAGCCTTTTGTTATTTAGTAAGCAAGAAGCATTCTTTTTATTTGGTTGTTGTTTTTAAATAATATAAAAGTTACATTGTTATGTGACAGAATTGGCATTTATTTTCCTTATCAGCCAATATATAGTTTATTTGAAGGTGTTAGAGTAAGAATAAAACTTGCATAATCATTTTTTTATGGCAGGAACTCATCCCGGTTTCCCCTGCATCTTACAAACAAAAGAGTATTTCTTTTTGTAAACCACACCTACTTTACTGTTAACATAGTGTTACCCCCTTTTCTGTTACCCAAGATCATTGTTTCTTAATCTAATTTATAATTAAAGCTATCTTGAGTTTGTATGTATAAGAGAAAAGCAGTAAGTATTGGATTCAGTGCTATTTGTAGCTTCATGTATCCAGTTGATAACCTGAATTAGGGGATCTAGAGCTTTGTCTCCTGGGGTACTCTACTCAGTGTTCCTGTTTCTAGCACACCCATTACAGAAAAGGTGTCTATTTTTGTCACCACCACCCCCCCCCCCATCAAAGTCTAGAAAATTCAATTCTGGGAAAAATCCCATGCTACCTTGATACCTTCTTGAATGTCTTCCTGGGTTTTCTGATATGCTTCTTTACATACAATCAAATTTTTAAAATCATCATGATCTGATTTAAAACTGTAGCCTCAAGCAGTTTTATATCCTTACCTTAAATGTCATCTGGGCTAGAATAGGACCATCCTAGCAACATCTGTGTTCCAAATGTACAATGTAGTTATTCCAGCTCCCGTTAAATTATTGGGTATGATCAGAATTTTTTCATTAAACTTCATATTCAGAAATGGTTTTAGAGTGGAATTTGTAGAGGAATGGTTATCATAGCAGTTTGAGAGTAGTTTAATAAAAGCAATAAATAGGAAAATTGAACCATTGTGAGATATACTTGCTAGATTGTAAATTGTATTATATGTAAGTATGATACAGAAAAGAATATATGCTAAAGAACAGAAAACAAACTTTTCATAGATGTTTGCTTTTGTGGGCTATATAATATCACATATACTGAACTTTGCCATTGTAGCCCAACAATCGCCAGCAATAAAGTGAGCCTCACTGTTTTCTGACAAGACTTTATTTGTAAAAACATGCAGCAGGCCTTTACTGTTGTTTCCTTACCCTGGTGTTGTGTGTAAGGGTTATGATATATGGTAGAGTTTATGTTGATAATGGAGAGAAGAGAGTATGACATGAAAGAGTGAGGAACTGTATAAAGGTAGTAAGGTCACTGACATGCTGTCTCACTGAACTATTTTCTCTCTTCCTGAAATGTTCTTTTTCATACTCAATTTAGATGTCATCTCTCTTACAATCACACGGTTACTTCCTCTGTAGTAGCTACTGACCTATAGAAAATGCTCAGTAAGTGCTAAAAATTGAAATTTTCTACTTCAGTCTTGTAGGTAAGATGGTTTCAAATTGGGAAGATTGTGAAAGTTTGTTTACATACAGTTTTTCCCACTCAGTAGCTTATTCTAGACTTGCATACAGTGATTCTCAACTTTGTTTTCTGCTTCAGTTTGCCTATCTGATATTGTTCACATGAACAGGGTAAGGATAGTGCTCTTTTCTTCTTTCCTACTTGGTACTTAGTTGGAATTCCCTTCTTTCTTTCCACTGATCTTGGATTGGTGTCTTTGTGCTGCTGAGAATGGATGTTTAAACATATGACCTGCAGTAAACTTGTGAGTATGGTAACTCGCTGCCTTCTAAGTTTTTCATTTTCTTTCAGTTAATTGTAGAAGACAAGTGGTGGTCCTACTTATAGACTGTCAGATACCCATAGAATCTTTTTGTCAAGGTTAGAGAAATTTTGTATAATAGCTAGTCAAACTTTTCTTAATATAGTTAGAAAACTGAAGCCTAGAGAGACTAAAAGATTTGCATACATCAGTTAACTAGCCACAGAGATAGGTCTAGAACTTCACATTATTTGGTCCCCAATTCAGTACTCACTCTATTGTCATAATACTTTTTCTGATAAGACAAGAAAGAATTGATTCTCAAACTTGAAAATGTAAAATTTCTTGACAGGTTACATCCACTGAAATAATTGTAGCCAAAACACTAAATTCAGTACTCACTCTATCATCTATCATAATACTTTTTCTGATAAGACAAGAAAGAATTGATTCTCAAACTAGAAAACTGAAATTTCTTGACAGGTTATATTCAGTGAAATAACCAGCCAAAACACTAATTTCAGTATGTTTGGCACTCCTAATGGTGTTGAAATGGCTATATTTTTCATTAAATTATTAGTAAAAAGATATAGTAGATTGTTTTACTATTACAGTTATATTAAGAAGGAATTTTGTTTAATTAAAATTGAGCACATGAGTATGTAAAATCTGAATAAGTGCATGTGTAGAGAATTTAATTTGTATAAAAACTAGTGCCTAATCTTGTTCTTTTGTTTGTTTTTAATAAACTCTTTCAGAAAGATGAGGTCTATCTTAATCTGGTGCTGGACTATGTTCCGGAAACAGTATACAGAGTTGCCAGACAGTATAGTCGAGCCAAACAGACACTCCCTGTGATCTATGTCAAGGTATGTAAAAATGCAGCAATTTGCCAATTTAGAAAGTACTTATATACCAGGAAGAATGCTTGGTGTGTTTTAATTATTTATTGCTTTTAATATTGAGAGATGAAAAAGGTATAATTAGTGTTTCATTACATTTTTGTAAAATTTTAAGATTACGAAGCTAAAGTTAACTTTCTAAAGTTCTTATCTTTCTCAAATCCAGTTAGGCGTTTAAATTCTTTTAACTTCTGATATCTTCATGGTTCACAGACTGAATAACAGGCATATGTGAAATCATAAAAAGTTTTAAGTATGATCAAATTCTATGTTTTTATTGCTATGTATAGAGCTGTTTATGTAACTGAAGTTTAAAATTCGATAATTTATTTTTTAAAAAATTGATATTTTTTTTTAACAGGCATACCAAGTGTCACTTAATTTTCAGTATAATATATATCAATGTCATCTTGTTTATTTGATGCGTGACTAGGCATTTATATAGCATAATTTTGATTAAAGTTGTTGTAGAGGAATAGAAACAGGTGATTATTTTATTAACTGACATTGTTAGAATTAACTGGAAGTTAAGTTTGAAAGTTCAGATATCTAAATATGGTTTTTGCCTTTTATTTTTTAGTAGAAATGACTGTAGAAAATAAAATGGCTTACTATCAGATTATTTTGGTTTTAACTCATTAATTACAGTTTAACATTTTATAATAATAAATGTGTACCAAAGCACAACTTGGGTAGCTAAATGATTTTTGCAAGGAGCCCTGGATTCCTCTTGTTCAGCACTAGGAACTTAAAATTTTGATTCCAGTTCAGTTTTACTTAGGTGTATAAAAACTTGGTGAGGTTATTGCTTAATTGATGTAATAGGAACAGAAAAACACAGGTTTTTTTTTGTTTTTTTTAACTACAAGTTTGCTTTATTATTTTATTTTGGCTTTAAAATAGCAGTTCCAATTAAAGGTAACCATCACCGTAGTTTAAATTATCTCAATCTACATTAATCTTTGAGCTTTTTAATTTTGGATTGATGATAATTTTCTACCTACCTTGTGACTTAAATGCTGTACAACACTGACATATTGAAGGAGAAAAAACCGTATATTTGATTCCTTTAGACTACTTTTGAGACCCATTATTGTTACTTGGTTGTAAGTGCATTTGTATTATTGGTAAAATTGTACTGAACAGTATAGGTTGTTAGTCTATAAGAAAATCTTGACATATGATAAAACATTTTTGGGACCGTAAAATAAAAGTAATACAAGTTTAATACTGGGTCAAAAAATGACTTGTGGATATGTAAAAAGAGGTACAAATACTAACAGTTTTTATTCAACAAATACTAAACGATTATAGAATAATGTGAGTCTAGTAAAATATTTCATTCTTTAATAATGAAAGAAAAATCTATACAAATTTACTATTAAACAAAACAAAAACATAATGTTATAAAGAAGTGTTTAAAATGTCATGGACTTCTGAATTGGCAAAATTTCTTTGGAAAAGAGAAGGCTATAGTAATGTCCCTATTGATCCTTAGCTGCTCAACATCTGCCACTTCCTAACATATCATGTGCCAAATAATTTTCTCTTCCCTTGTCTGTCTGCAGAAAGTCTTTGCTTATATCAAGATCCCTGTATAGTCACCCTAAACCTTTGATTTACTTTTGAAGACTGCAAATAGAAATACAAATAGAAGTACAGAAAACAGAATAATGAACTCTCTTGTATACATTAAATGGCTATTAATTACAAGAATAATTAATAGTCACTCTTGTTTTATCTTTGCCATGTTACTACCCACTTGATTTATTTTGAAACAAATCACAGATACAGTTTTCATCTATATTTTAGGAGATATATAAAAGATAGGGACTAAAAACATAATTGCACTACCACTGTCTTATCTATACAAAATGAAATTTCATTAGTGAATTGAATATTCAGTTACCATTTATATTCCTGATGTTGTTTAATTAATTAATTTAATGTATTCCTTGATTCAAAGTTCTTTGTTTGAATTGGGATCCAAGTGAGATCCATAGGTTACATTAAAATTGATGTCCTTCCCAAAGATGGGTCAAACACTACACGACATACACTTCAGCAACATCTTTAAAGACAGAGTACCCAACGCCACAATAGTGAAGGCAAAAATAAATAGATGGTACTACATCAAGTTAAAGAGCTTCTGTACAGCAAAAGAGACATTACTAAAAACAAACAGACAGATCACTAATTGGGAAAACATTTTCTCACACAAAAGTAGCGATAAAGGACTGATCACAGAAATATACGGAGAACTGATGAAACTCAACAAAAATAAACAACCCCATCAAAAAATGGGCAGTAGAGCTAAAAAGACACTTCTCCAAAGAGGAAATGCAGATGGCCAACAAGCATATGAAAAAATGTTCAACATCACTCGTAATAAGGGAGATGCAAATTAAAACCACAGTGAGGTACCACCTCACCCCAGTGAGAATGGCACATCTTCAAAAAACTAGCAACAACAAATGTTGGCGAGGATGTGGTAAAAAAGGAACTCTCCTGCACTGCTGGTGGGAATGCAAACTAGTACAACCACTGTGGAAAACTGTTTGGAGGTTCCTCAAACTGCTAAACATGGAGCTTCCCTACGACCCAGCAATCCCACTCCTAGGTATCTACCCAAAAGACACAAAAACACTGATTGAAAAAGATACCCGTACCCCCATGTTTATTGCTGCTTTATTTACAATTGGAAAAACATGGAAGCAGCCCAAATGCCCAAAAGTAGATGACTGGATAAAAAAGAGGTGGTACATATATACAATGGAATATTACTCAGCAACCAAAAAAGAGAAACACATGTCTTTTGCAGCAACTTGGATGGAACTGGAAAAGATCATGCTTAGTGAGATAAGCCAGAAAGAGAAAGAAAAGTACTGGATGGTTTCACTCATAGCAGGAGTATAATGGACCAGGTGGAAAATAATGAACAAAATATGAACAACCATATAGCAGAGACATTTTGTGGGGGTGGAGTGGGGAATGGGATCAAAAACGGGGGCTGGGGGGTGTGTGGAGGGAAGTGGTGATGGCACATGGGTGACTTGGTGATGGGAAACCTGCGGGGATTACAATTGAGATGGAAAAAAAATGTACAAAATGATGTAAAAAAAAAAATGATGTGCTTCCAGAAAAACAAAAAGAAATACCGATGGTTTCATAGCAGGAGCATAAAGGGCCAGGGGAAAAATAAATAATAATGAACACTATATACCAGAGATATTTTACAGGGGTGAAGTGGGAAATGGGATTAAAAATGGGGAGGGGGGCAGGTTAGTGCATGGGACTGTGGTGATGGCACATAGGTGAATAGTCTATGGGGATTACAACTGAGATGGGAAAAGGCACAAAATGATGTGAAAATAAACTACAATAAAATAAAAAAAAATTGACGTGCTTCATATTTTTCTTTTAATCTGTAGGTTCTTTCTCAAACATTTAAAAAAACTGGGTTGTTTGATTGAATAATTTCTGGGTCTGGATTTCACTGTAGTGTTATTAATATATTCCTGAGTATTTTCTCTATAAAATGGTCTTTTAGGTATATATTTATAGAAATCAAAGCTATTCCATATGTAAGAGAATGCCTTTTTTTTTTTTTAAAGATTTTTATTTATGCATACAGAACTGGGGTACAAGCCAGAGTTGCAGGTGTGGTGAGAGGCTTCACCAGAGTCAGAGTGGGGAGCAGAACCTACACTGCTAAGGGAAGCAGCAGGAGGGTCAGGAGAGGTGCCCTGTGGGTCAGCTCTAGATCTCTGTCTAGGGCCAGATGGAACTCAGACTGAAACTGCTGTGGCTAGCTTGCAGTGCTGCATCCTAACCCATTGCACCACCAGGGAGGGCATAGAATGCTTTCTTAAGGAAGAACATAATGTCTTTCTTTTTGTATAGAAAAAAATGGTATAGAAAAAAATGGTATAGAAAAAAATGTATAGAAAATGGTTTGTGAGGATGATCATTGTCAGAATCATTAATTTATCAGGGCTACAAATAGTTGATATTCTAATGTTACTATTCTTTTAAAATTTATAGTTCATAAAGAGAAAATTTCCTGTGTTGCCTGTGTTTTTCCTAAAGCACAGTTATATAAGATAGGCAGTGTATATATTTGATTAATTCCCTTTATTCATGAAAATTTATCATAGTTTTTTCCATAGCATCTTCTAAAGGCTAGCAGTGTAATATTTTGTTATATGTTTTTGTTTTAATGTTTTGTTGTTGGTTAATAATTTTTTATAACTTCCTGGCTTTCTAGCATCTAGAGATCTAGATTCATCTTGTATATTTCTTACTTAGGTTTGGAATCAGCCTTTTCTTTAAGGAAACCTTATCCTTTTACTGGAAAATAGCACTTCGAAACCTCAGGCTGAATGTTAGTGGTACAAATTGCCACAGGATTGGTTATTATTTCTGGGTAGTGTTTTTGTTTGTTTGCTTGCTTTAAGGAAAAAACTATGAAAAGCTAGAAAATATGTCTTTTTTTTTTCAACGATAAAATGTGTCATTTTATAATCCCAGAGAGAAATACATGATGAGTTCACATTGATAATTTCTAATTAACATTTGATGGAAGGTGGTTTAACTGTCACATTTGTATTTCTCTTACCATACACTCAAAATTCCATTTTTTAGTGATAATTGTTTTATCCCACACTTTATATACAGTGAGTCTAAGATGACAATCCCAACACTTGCCATCAATTGGAGATAATTAAAGATCTTTTTTGAATAATTTTTTTTCAGTTTTCAAAAAACATTGAATAATTTCCTGTGTAATCATGCTTCATTAAACAGTTTCATTTGACTTTTTTAGTTCACTTTTTAAAAGTAGATTTTGTTTGAAGTTTTCCAAGTTAATTTTACTTTAACTTACTTCAAAATTAATATATTTACATGTTTCAAAGTAAAAACTACAGGACAGTCTATATGCAGTCAAATAAATTTAAATTTTATCCCTCTTCCCTCTGCCTTGTCCCTTCTCTTTCCCATAGTTTAATACTAAAAATACTTGTATCATCAAGCCTGTAATCTATCATTTTTTAAATAAACAAATATGTGTAATTATCTCCCCTTTTTATTTTTTATGTAAATGGTTACATAATATATATATTTTCCTCTATCTTTTTTAATTAAAAATACATTCTGCAAATCATTATATTATTATGGATAAAGATATTTCAACTTCCTCTTTATAGCTGTGCATTTATCTGTGACTGTCTTATAATTTAGTCAGCCAAATATTTAAATGATCATGGATTGTTTTTCCTTCAGTTTTTTAAAATCATTATTACAAATAAAGTTGTGGTAAAGAGCCAAGTGCACTTTTCTATATTTTTGATAGCATTTATTTGGACCCCGTTATCTGGCATCCTGTTTATTAAAAGAGAAAATAAGATTGTCATGCATATTGAAGTTGGCATACAAAGCAAGACTTAACATCCTATTGTCACTGAAAATTATTCTTTTGAGGACACAAATCTTAAGTTTAAGATCCTGAAAACAAAACATTGTCTGGAATTGATATTTACTTATTTGCTTATTTATTCTACATAGTTTTTATGAAGTATTTTTTGGTGAAAAATCTTGAGATACAAGGAACTCTTGCCCCATAGATCTTACCATTTTACAACAATTTGTCATAAATATTGTCAAAATGACAACTGCAGTTCTTTATAATTGCTTACTTTTTGTGGGGGTAGTTGTGTATTGTGACCTTGGTTCAAACCTCTGCCTTCATCAATTCTAAAACAGATGTGTGGCAAATCATTGTTATGAACTTAAATCTTTTTAATTGAAAAGACCTGTTTAAGAACAGAGTGTATTCAAAACACTAGAGAATTGGATACATTTTTGTGAATCACATGCAAAATTGTTACTTGTCTAAAACAGACATACTAGCCCAGAGGAATGAACATTGAACTTGAGTTAGATTTGATAAATTTGTTTTGTGTTCAGATTGCTTTCAATTCATTGATTACCTCACTTTTAAAATGAGGGTAAATTTATATCTCACAGAATGATTGTGGGAATAGATCAAAATGAGTGAAAGTAAAAGTCAAACAAATCTTGAATTATAAATTATGTATACCTCTGAGTGTCTAAAACTTTATAGTCTTCAAGTCTTTTATTTAGTGATCACATTTTTTTTTTTTAGATTTTTATTTATTTATTCATACAGAACTGGGGTACAGGCCAGAGATGCGGAGGGTGAGAGGATTCACCAGAGACAGAGTGGGGAGTAGAACAGGCAGATCGACAAAGTACACTGCTGAGGGGAGCAGCGGGCAGGTCAGGAGAGGTCTGCCATGCCATGTAACCACCTCCCGGGCAGGCAGGGATCGAACTCATGCAGAAGTGGCTTTAGCTTCTTAGTGCTGTGCTGTAACCCACTGCGCCACCAGGGAGGGCCAGTGATCACATTTTTTAATGTCATATTGTACTTTAATAAAAAAAATAATGGCAAAAAAAAGGAATCATAATTGAAGAGGCATCTTGCCATGGCTACTACAAAATATTAAGTATTAGACAAATTGCCTAACCTCTTCATGCCTCGTTTTTTTTATAAGTAAATAGAAAAACTAGGACTAACTATTACATAAGGGTTAAATGAAATAATACATACAGAGCACTTACAAAAGTGCCTAACTAAAACCTGAGAAGTTATTTTTCTTATTGATGGTATCCTTCTAGATAGTATTAACATAGTTTCTTTTCCTTGTATAGAAAGTCTTTCATTTTCCTATAATATGCTTTAACAGAGTCAAGAACCATAAAAAGATATAGTATCTTTCATTTTTTACTTCAAAAGATAAAGTGTAATGAATGGAGATAGATCTTTCAGATGAACAAATAACAGAGTAAAGATACCTTAACTTTGTTTAATCTGAAGTTTTTTGACAAAGGAAACATTTATCCCATTGATTATTGGTAACTGGTTCTTAAGACCCTGATACAGTTAGTAGAATCTTTCCTATAGTTTTAAATTAATGTCTGTGATTTCAGTTTCCTATGGGAGCTCATTTTCATAGAAGTAGTAATTTAAACTCATAAAACTCAGAGTTAGCATAAGAACTTGAGCAATGATTCTTTGAATAATAACAATAGAATTATAAAGCTTTTAAAGTTAGAATGAAACCTAAATTCTTAAATTCCTTAACAATTTTGCTGATCTTTCTGTATATCTTATCTATACAGTTTACCTTCTGCTCACTTTAAAAATGTCTTACCCTTCCACTTCAGTATACCCTTAATGATGTCCTAAAATTCAGCTATCTACAGTTTTCATCTTGTCTACCTAAGGGAAGGTTTACAGTGGTGCCCTGTGTCAACACTTTTCTGATCTTTAACTGTCTTTGTTGTTAATAATGTTATTTTACCAAGACACTGGTATTTTTTATTTCTTATGAAAAATTTTTTCCCCATGGTTATAATTTTTAAAAAGATTTATTTATATATACAAGAACTGGACATAGGCCAGAGTTATGGAGGTGAGAGGATTCACTAGAGATAGAGTGGGGCAGCAGAACAGCTGGATCTACTGAGATGCACTGCTGAGGGGAATGGTGGACAAAACAGGAGAGGTCTGCCACACCGTGTAGATCTGCTTCCTGGTCAGGGATCGAACTCAGTCTCGAACTCAGTGACTGGCGGTAGCTTGATAGCACAGAAACTTTACTCTCTGTACCACTAGGGAGGCCCCATGGTTTATAAATTTACTCTCTGTACCACTAGGGAGGCCCCATGGTTTATAATAAGGTGAGCAGTTAAAAAAAAAAAAAATACTGACCTTGGGAGAATTAGAAGTTAAGGTAGACTTTCTCCATAAATTTTCTCTGTTCCCTAGTCAACAGTTTGTTTCCTCCATGTAGATGTAGTTTTTCAGTGTATTTTTTAATAATAATTTTTAAATAATAAAATCTTTTAATAATAATAAAATGGAAACACATTTAAAAAATTGCTGTCAATAGTCCAACTAGGATCTCTTCTTAAGTATTTTAAAATCTTTTATTTCTGAAGGATATGAACAGAATGGTGATGGCTATCAACAGGGCTATTAATGTCTTGATACATCACTGATTATTGATTTTCTTTTTAGTCCATGTTTTCCTAAGTCTTTGTATGAGTAATCCCCTGGACTGTCATCTCAGAAAAATATTGTTTTAAAGGTGAAATTGCAAATATTTTCAAGGAATGGTGAAATTAAGAAACAGAGGACTGGACTTCTGGTCCTCACATGCTGCTTATTAGTCACATTATTTACACTACCTTTCTGAGTTGTGTGTTTGTGTTTAAACAAACAAACAAAAAACCTTAACTGACTTGTGGTGAAATAGATTTGGCTTATGGTGAGATAGATGCTAGTAAAATAAAGATTTATAGAATACTTTTTCTAAGTTGTTAGTGCAAATATAATGTGGTCAGTGAAAGTGTGGCTAATAATAAACTATGAAATTTGTTAACAGATAGGTTGAAAACTAGTAATTCCTAGTTTTTTATCTGCTCTGTTTTGCAAATCTGTTACTTAAGATTCTGAATCATTTGGGATTAAAAGTATTAAATTTATTTTTACTATTTATTCCAGTTATATATGTATCAGCTATTTCGAAGTTTAGCCTATATCCACTCCTTTGGAATCTGCCATCGGGATATTAAACCACAGAACCTCTTGTTGGATCCTGATACAGCTGTCTTAAAACTCTGTGACTTTGGAAGGTAAGCTAACTCTCTTTTTCTTCCTTCCCTTCCCTTCATCTTTCCCTATAGTCTTTTAACATCTTTCCCTATAGTCTTTTAAAATTATTCTTTTTATGATGTCAGTCTTAAAATATGGTAGATTTTCTTCAGGGAGTATATATTAGTACAATTTCTACTGGTAATTTCTGTCAGAATTATAAATCTATGTAGTCTTTTCATTGAGCAGTTTAAACCCTAGCCATTACTTTCTTAGGAAAAGTAAGGCCAAAACTATATATAGTATGTTTCCTTTCATGTTTTAAAAACAAAGTGTAATCTGTGTATACAGATACATGTTTAATTTATTTCTGGAATGGTACATTGATTGCCCCTAGGAAGGAAAATTGGAAAGATCGTAAAAGTAGGTTGGGAAACTTTATTTTTTATTTCTTATACTTTCACATTGTTTAAAAGTTAGTTGTATAGAAGGTCCAGCAGCAGTGTTTTCTTCCTTTCCTCTATAATGTAGTCTCTTATTCTTTGTTTTCTGAAAATTCCAGCATCCTTTGTTTTCTTAAACTGATTCCTTGGTAATATACTGTGTAATAAGACTTCATTCTTTTCATTTCCATAGTATTAAATATCTTGTATTTCTCTGATCCAATCTGTCAACATGAACTCAAGTCTAGATCCCTGTTAACTAGAGCAAATGATATACTTCCTCTCTGGTACAATCCATTATAGAAACGTGTCTCCTTTCCTAGAATACCTCCATATAACTTGCATTCACTTCAGTTTTGTGGTTTTTTGTTTTGTTTTTTAATTAAACAGGCACTTCTGTTTCATCATGAGTTATTCTTATTTAGACTATCCCCTTTGTACAAATTTCCTCACACTTATCACAGGACCCAGCTCATTTTGCAGATATAAATGTCCCTTCAACCTTAAAGAAGGGTGAAGGATATTAGATCAAAACTCTTTGCAGTTGATGTTTGTAAGAAAGTACTACTACTTAACTATCTCTGAGAAACTTTCCAAGTCAGATGAGTTTTATTGTTATAGGGTGTCTTAGCCACTGAGTGTCTGACTATCAGTAAGTAACATAAAAAAGACTATGAGAAATCATGTTTAGTAGAGTTTCTGTTCTCACCATAATAAAAGAAGCTGTTGCTGTGTGCCATTCTATTGAGCCATAGAGATTGTTTTGTTCTAATAAGTTTGGAATTGACTATTTTTTTTTATCATAGTTACTTTTATAAACCTTCTGATAACAAAGCTGCTATTTTTGTTTTTAACTGTTATTTTGTGCAAATAGAGTTTGAGAGATAGATTAGTGATGATTTTAGTAAAACAGTATCACTTTTTGTTAGTAATTGTTCAGTGGATGAAACATGGGTCTGGAATCCCATGTTAATTAAAAAAAAATCCTGTTAATTAAAAAAAAAATTTAATTTTAAATATCTTGTTAATTTAAAAAAATCTTTTAAAAGATAGAAAGATTTCATCATTTAGGCTGAAAGGTGCCTTAATTTTCATGCAGCCTAAAAATGAATTAATATTCATTTAAGATAGTTGATGTGTCTCAGTACATTGGGAGACTCTTAAAAAAATAAGTTAGTCTTCCACCTTCAAAACTTGTGATGAGGGAAGGAAATGTTAGGATAAGAATTATCATGGACCAGACATTAATGGAAGAAAGTCCAATCTTTGAAATTCTTGAGAATACTTTTTAATCTTTCTGTGATTTTCTTGTTGCTTACTTAGTTTTGAGTTTGTTTTTATTTATTACCTGAATTTTTCTTTTCTGTTATTGTCAAAATGGTGAGCAGCTTCATCAGTTTATTTCAGTTTGTGTTCCAAGTTTATTGAAATACACCTCAAAACAAACTTAAGTTTGATTTTCAAAATACATACCATAGAGTATTTTGGAAGGAATATTGGAAGGATTAAGAGAACACTTACTTATTAGTTGGCCCTCCCCTGTGGCACAGCCGGTTAAAGCACTGCACTGAGAAGCTAAAGCCACTTCGACTCCTGCCTGCCCCGGAGGTGACCACGTGGTGTGGCAGACCTCTCCTGACCCACCCGCTGCTCCCCTCAGCAGTGTACTTCGTCGATCTAACTGTTCTGTTCCCCACTCTGTCTCTGGTGAAGCCTCTAACCGCCCCTGAGCCTCTGGTCTGTACCCCAGTTCTGTATGAATAAATAAATAAATCTTAAAAAAAAAAAAGAACAATTAGTTAAACAAAGTTAGCATTCATAGGGTGTGAGCCATTGTCTACCCTTTTTTACTGGTAATGAGTTTTTAGACGGTCAATAAATTTAACTAAGATGGTTAAAAAATGTACATTGCACCTGTAAATCTTGGAATATTCACTCTGAGTCAAAAACAGGCAATTTCTTACCCTTAAAACTTTAAAAATAGGCAATTTCTCACTCCAAAAAGATGATGTATATATTTTCAAGTATTTATTCTTATAATCAGTTATTATGATGGGGGAGGTCCTGCTTTTTTGCCTTTCTTGATATTTAGAGAAAGAATTTAGGGGATAGAAAAACAGATGAAATGAAGCATTTATCCGTATGATTTTTTATCTCTTTCTCCTTAGCTAACAGTTAGGAATGCATTCTTTAAAATTTGCTGTTCTTTTTCAGATGTGCTAACTTACTTTTCAGAATGTGCTGTAGTTGTAACTTTATTTTGTTAAAGAGAGTTATGGTTCACATATTCTTTGTGTATCATTGGAGTTTTTTGAACCTTAGATAAGCATATTTAGTGTTACAAATAACAATAGTTCATATTCTTTCAAGATTTAGATTTAAAGAATTTCTACTTTTTATCTTTTTTTACTAGTGCAAAGCAGCTGGTCCGAGGAGAACCCAATGTTTCGTATATCTGTTCTCGGTACTATAGGGCACCAGAGTTGATCTTTGGAGCCACTGATTATACCTCTAGTATAGGTAAGTATTGTGTCTGATACATAGCTTATAATTATCACTTGCATCTTGTATTTAGTAATTAGTTATTGCTCATTTGTATCTTCATTTAAACATGAATGTCTTAAAATATATTCCTTCTTAAAGATAAGCCAAAAAAAGTGTAGAATTTCTAAAATTTGAACTGCATAATACATTTGTTTTTAGCTTTAAAATTATACATTCTTCAGTTATATTTACTTTTTTTTTTAATTCCACTGATACTCATTTCTAAGCTTGATCAACAATTAGAGAATGTGCAGCATTCCCTAAGCTTATGATGAAATTTAGGATGATCATATTTTGGTATTTCTATTGTGCTATCATTTGCTTACTTAATTTTAGTTAATAACTATTTTTTGAATTTTTCCCCATTATTTTGGTTCAATATACATGAAAGATTTTTAGTGATAGAAAAAAAATAGAATCTGTTTCAGTCTCCATTGACCCCTTTTTCTACTCCATTTATCCCGTTAGTGGGAGAACAAAGCGTAATCAGCAGAAATTAAGTATGAAGCTAAGAAAGGAGGATCAGCCTTAGGTTCAATGTGCAGGTGGAAGTCAAAATTATTTTAATGTCATAAATTGTTTCTGAGGAGAATGCTTTAGTCTAAAAGTAGAAACAAAAGCATGTGAAAATCAAAGGAATAACAGCCCCCAGTCCCCACCCCACCCCACTGTAATAGAAAAGTAAGAAAAGCTAGACTGCAAATAAGGATAATTTTTGTCTTGATACAAGTAGAAATTCTTTGATTTGAACAAAAACATCTCAAAAGAAACATGTTGCCAGAGTCATAGGGTATTTTTGATTGTGCCAAGGGGCTAGCAATTTAGCTACCATATCTTATACATGCTCAGTAATAAATGTCAATACATTGAAAAAGACAGATAACATCTTACTGTTCTTATGAAAATGGCTTTGCCCTTCAGGAGCTCTGAAAAGTTTTGGGGCCTGTAACTCTGCAAAGCATACTCTGTGAAACCTGTTTCCCTGGAGAATATAGAGAGCATAATATTGGGAGGGCAAGAAGTGGAGTAAGAAGTGGTATGTGTGTGCGTGCTAGAGCAAAACAATTGTATGCATATGTTAAAAGGCAAATGCAAAGTAATGAAAAGGACATTTTCCTTGGAATAGAACTGGAAATGAATTCTAGACTTCTTATAATTTAGCGAAGTTGTAACTTGGATATTACTAACAATTTTGCCTGCCTTTATGAATGATAAGAATTGTCAGTGAAGGTATCGTGAAAATATGATTATATTATTTTGTGGTATTTGCGACCAGATCATCTGATTATAATCTGACAAATGAAAATATGTTGACCTTTGACCTTGTTGAGAGAATATTCCATAAAATGCATGTGACTATCAGTTCTTTGGAATCTTCTCTCAAAAGGATAGTGTAGGCCCTCTCTGGTGGCACAGCAGGTTAAAAGCACAGCACTAAGAAGCTAAAGCCACTTCAGCATGAGTTTGATCCCCCACCCTGGAGGTGATCCACATGGCATAGCAGACCTCTCCTGACCCGCCCACTGTTCCCCTTCGCAGTGTGCTACTTCAATTCGCCTGTTCTGCTCCCCGCTCTGTTTCTAGTGAATCCTCTCACTTCCCCTGCACCTCTGGCCTGTACCCCAGCTCTGTATGCATAAATAAGTCTTTAAAAAAAAAAAGTGTAGTTTGTTTTCTCTTATTAGGAACCAGTTCACAGTGTTTTATGAGTATCTGCTTTCAAGTAACCTTTCTCTGCATGGCTAAAGCCAGATTATGATTTTACAGATTTAGGGCTTTTTATATAGCACTGATTCAGTTTGTGTATTTTGAACCCTAAAGGGCCTGTCATTGGTTTCCCTTTTGTTTAGACTTAATGATACTTAACCTTTCAAGACTATGGAAGATTTGTAAACGAACAACAAAGGTCTTAGAAATATGCTAATACTGGGTACATTTTAAAAATATTAATAATGTGTTTTGACGTGATGGCATGGCTAGTTCTGGCTAGATTATTGTCATATTCAATGTAGCCAGTGCAGAGGCCAGTGACTACGTTGTTTTGTTGAGAAAAGGCAGATTGAGAAAAAAAGTCTTCTTCAAAATAAGAAATTGATTTGACAGACCCTTGAGGAACTCTGGTAGTGAGACATTTATTTAAGACAATGGTTTCTTGATTGGGAATGAAACTTAGGTTCTCAGTCTAACACTGATGTTCAGTAACTTTATCTTAAACAAACCACTGAGCTTGATTGTGTCTTAATGTCCTTACCTGTGAAGTAAGTGTCTTAAATGACATGGTTTTGAAAGATCACTTTTTTTTGCCACAAGTTAGCATTAAGTGTAAAACAGAATGCTGTTTTGGCTTAAACCCCAAATAACCAGAAAATTCAGGCAGTCAACACATGTTTTCTTTATGTGTGTGTGCATATATGTGTCTCCTGTTTACTTGTTTTTATCCCTATTTGGAGAATTTCATTCGTTTGTCTTGTGAACTAAGAACAGAAGAGATTTGGTACCACCCAGAAAGATAAATACCTAGGTTTTAGTAATAATTTACCTGAATTATTGTGAATTGAAGATCACTCTTGTGGATGCTACCAGAATCTTTTTATTAATCCACTGTGGCAACTACTAGCAGTAGTATTCCTTAGTATTTTATGCCTTGTCTCCCAAATTAGCAACAAGTCTTGCCTGAGAAAGATTAGGCAACCTTGTGGGTTCCTTTGTTTTATAGAAGCATTAACATTCTCCTGCCATTTTTCTAGCCTAGTCTCCTGAGGTGAATTATTCTTTGTTATAAGGGAAAGAAGTAAGTGCACATTAAGTTCCATCTTATTACTAGGTTTAGGGATATTTTTAAACCTAGATCAAAATGAAGCATTTACATTAATGAGATATATTGTTTACATTTGATTTTAAGAGTATGACTCTTGACTTTGATGTGAAGTAAAGATTCCTTAGCAGGTTTTCACATCTGCCTTTTTTAAGCAATTTCCTAATATATCAAGAAAGATTTTCTTATTCTCTGTTTACAAAATCAGTGTGTTGGCTATCATTGCTTGGGACTAGACAATATTAACTTGAATTTACTAAATGTTTTATCATTTTTTTAGGTCAGTAAAATACATACACCGTTGCAGGGATTTCCAGTTCCTCTTGACTTAGGTTCATTTCCCTAAAACCCTTGATTGTTGTATCATACACAACGCAATAATCTCAAGCAACTAAAAAATGAAAATTAGCTTCTCTTTGCAAGAAATTTTAATGATGGGCTGTAAGTAGAGTGACCATATACTTTATCCTCCCATTTAGTAATAATTTTAAAAGAGAAAGGGCATACTACTAGTAATCATGCCAGTAAATATCCAGTTCTTATATATGTAAATAAATATTTAAAAAACATAAAATGAATAAAAGATCTAAACTAGGACTATCTTGGCTAAACTAAAATATATTTCATTCATTCATTCATTTATTACATTTACAAATTACTAAAATTTATTAAATTGTTTTTAGAAGTTTTAGTGCTGAGATTCCCACTTTGAATTAAAAGTGAATTGCTTTCTAATTTGTGAAATAAAATACATATCTCTTTGCATTTAAAGATGATAATATATTTAAATGCATTTTTTTGTCAGCCATTTAAAAACCTTAAAATAGGCCCTCCCTGGTGGCGCAGTGGGTTAAAACACAGCACTGAGAAACTAAAGCCACTTCCGCATGAGTTTGATGCCCGCCTGCCCCGGAGGTGACCGCATGGCGTGGCAGACCTCTCCTGACCTGCCCGCTGCTCCCCTCAGCAGTGTATTTTGTCGATCTGCCTGTTCTGCTCCCCACTCTGTCTCTGGTGAAGCCTCTCGCCGCCCCTGAGCCTCTAGCCTGTACCCCAGTTCTGTATGCACAAATAAATCTTTAAAAAAATAAAAAATAAAAACCTTAAAATATTTTCCTCAAAATTTACATTGACTTAAAACTCCGTATCTAGCAGATTGAAGCCTTGCTTGCTGTTCCTCTGTAAGCACTTACTAATGCACAGATGTGGTGTCACTTTGACTTATTTTTAAGTAGAATAAATAGATAATAATGCCGTGTGGTTTTGTACTATAGCCTTGTGTTGATTGTTAAAGATTTGAACACCTGATATTTGATATTAAATAGATTTTGCCTTTTATTGAAATAATCTTATTGACCTTGTTTTACATTTTAGCAACACACTAATAGGTCTTCTTCTGTTATGGAGTATGTAATCTTTAGCTTGTAATAATTTCTGCCCGATCAAAGTAAGATTAGAAATTATAAACATTTTTCCATATGACTTATCTACAGGTATTAATAGGTCTTCATTTTACTTTATCTTTAGATGTATGGTCTGCAGGCTGTGTGTTGGCTGAGCTGTTGCTAGGACAGCCAATATTTCCAGGGGACAGTGGTGTGGATCAATTGGTGGAAATTATCAAGGTAAGAAGGTTATATTTTTGAACTAGGAGGAATTTTGTTGCTCTTTTAAGACTCCATATCACACACATGCCCATCAACAACTTAAAAAATGAAGGAAATGATCCATGATAATATAGCAAGCTGAAGAACAGACAGAGCATAAGGATATAAACCTTTGGTTTCTGCTGAGTTATTTTTCTGTCATATAATCCAAGAAAAGCTGTTTTGGATATCTGAGTCAGGAAAAGTACATTTGTGTTGTTTAAAAAGTTTAAGATCAAAAAAAAAAAAAAGTTTAAGATCACTAAAACATAAAATGAGGGTCCTTCCTGGTAGCGCAGGGGCTAAAAACACGACACAGCCTTATCAAACTATTACCAGCCACGGCAGCATGAGTTCAATCCCCAGCCAGCCAGGGAGCTAACCTACATGGTGAAGCAGACCTATCCTTTCTTGCCCACTGCTCCCTTTAGCAGTGTATTTCTGTGGATCTGCCTGGTTTGCTCCCCTCTCTGGTGAAACTCTCACTTCATTCCTCTCATACCCTTCCCCCCATTAACCCTGGCTTACACCCCAGTTCCTGTGTGTATAGATAAATAAATCTTTAAAACAAATAAAATATATAAAATGAATGTAAGCAGAGGCTATGCTTATTTTTGCTTACCATTCTGTTTCTGATACTCTGCTTCTGATACTCTGCTGAATACATAGATGATGCTTATAATTCATTCACTATATAAATATTTACAAAATGAAAAAAAATGTGTATGAATAGACAATGATAGACTCCTATTTCAATTTATTAGTACAGTCAACACCTTTATTAGCAATACCAGGTTCAAGATATTGTTATCTTGGAATATTGTTTCTTAAGAGCATGTAGGATAGGGCTTTTAAGTTTTTATCCTTTGAGATCTTAAAGAAGTTTTCTTCTCACCTCTTTTTAAAATTTCTGTGGGTGTATTATTTTGACCACAAGGTTTTTCATTCTAAGGTTAACAGAGCAGAGCAACAAGCCCTACTATCTTTTGGACTTTATTCCTGATTTTTCAAATATTACATGGATAAATTTGAAATTCTCCTTAGAGATCATATAATTAATTTCACTACCCTGTGAAGGAATCTTCGTTTCCTGACAGATAAGTTTTCCAGAATACTTACAAGCATCAGATCACTAATCTGTTTCTGTACCATGGCAACTTAGTTTTTATTGTGCTGAGCTATACATAAAACCTCTTTGGTGGTTTTTAATCATTTGTACACATGATTATGAAAAAATTACTATTTTATTTTATAACAGTTTATTTTTACATCATTTTGTACATTTTTTTTTCCCATCTCAATTGTAATCCCCTCGGGTTTCCCATCATGAAGTCACCCGTGTGCCATCACCATAATCCCATGCACTTCCCTCTCCACCCCACCCCCCCTTTTTGATCCCATTCCCCATTCCACCCCCGCAAAATGTCTCTGATATAT